>NW_015651557.1:90972-124536 GCF_001515625.1 Sinocyclocheilus rhinocerous | reverse complement strand
CAAAACAGTTTGAATGATTGCAACTTTGCGTGTTTTCTAGTCTGCTGCAGTGATCTTTACCTGGTGCCAGTCCTTGAAATGTCATTGCTACTTGTATTGCAGTGTTCATCAGGAGCACAAGCAGCATGATGTGCTCATAGAGCTTAGTGAAGCGACGGAGGTCCTGCTGCAGATGGAGAGCCCTGTCCAGCCACGCTTTCCACATCTTCTCAAAGAGACACACAACTTACATTATGGGTTCAACCACGGCTGCGTTTCCCAAAAGCAAGTTGATCGTAGCTCCATTGGTTTACGTTGTACTTAAACTTATATACGATGCTTTTGGGAAACGCAGACCAGATTCAAAGATTGCTTTTCAAGTCCATTAAGCACATTTCCCCCCAATTATACTGCTGTGTGTGATATTATATAGCCTGCTAACGTTATATTTCTGACATAATGGCGATTTGGCCTCAGCTGCAACATATTAGTAATTCTTTGAAACCAAATAACGTTACCTATATTTATTTAGAACAATAACCTGGATAAGTATTTCAGTAAGGACATTTTGTACATGTTTTCTACAAATTTTATGAAGAATATAATTCATCCTTCGTCCATGTTCTTAACAGTGTTTGTTTAACAGTCTGCGCGAGGCAGCGGCGGGACAATGCCTCGTTGAAATGTTATTAGCGATGCAGTTTTATCGCGTTGTGTCGTTTGTTTAATTTCTGTTGCTGTTAACATTACTTGCGGTTTGAAGAAATAAAAATGCTAGTAAAATGTACGATACCTTAATAAATAGTTGTCTAGCAGATCTCAGAGAACCATTCGCGTCGTTGTATCTTCCGGCGGAGCTCAACGGTAGTTAGCGGTCATTTCGGTTACCATAGTTACCAAATCAAATGTTAAACATATCGAAAATATTAAAGATAAAAAAAATAAAAGTTACTAAACAGTATACATAAACGAGCGTGTTTCATAATATATACGATTAAAAAACTTTTATTTCTCCACATTTTATAAATCCAGTCACTGGTTTACAGTTGTTTGCTATGAAGTAGCCTACAAACAGCAAACAACTGAAAATCAGTGACTGGATTTATTAAATTGGTGTTATATTTGCAAAGTACACAGAAATGCAAAGGTGAAAAAAAATATTGTTTTGCTTTCTAAGTGATCAAATTAGGAATATTTAGACTACACTAAAGAAACGCAAGTGGGTAAGTAATTTATTTCTACCTCAAAAAATTGAGTTTTGATCTCTAAGTAAACAAATGATGTAGCCTAAATGCTTTCACACATGGCTGTAATCAGAATGTGGCATTAAAAAGACAAATTTACAGCCATGTGTTTTTCTTTTTGCAGTGTTTATTATTAGCACAAACCTGTTTTTTTCTTCTTCCTGCATTTCTTTAGGGGAAATATACTCTCACTATAGAAATCAAAACTCTATGTGTAAAAGAAATGCATTTTCACCTTTGCATTTCTGTTTGTATAACACCAATTAAATGGTGTGTAAATACAAATCTCTATATGTAGCCCTTATGTGAGAAAACAAGACAACACACAAGTAACAAAATTAGAAAGACAAAGAATGCATTCCATTCTGAAACTATATTGAAGGCTTGTTTCTCCTGGATTAGGACGGAATGATATGAAAAAGATGAAAATGTGGCAATAAATGCAAACATTTAGAGAAATAAGAAATCAGTGTTCACTTTACTTTTTATCACCATTTGGGTTACGAGTCCGACTCTCTAACCATTAGGCCACAACTTTTTAGAACCTTGATATAATTTTTTTCACAAATCTAGACACAAAACTCAAAACCTAACCTCGTGGCCTAATGGTTAGAGAGAGTCAGACTTGTAACCCAAAGGTTGCGGGTTTGAGTTTCGTACCGGCAGGGATTTTAGGTGGGGGGAGTGAATGTACAGCGCTCTCTCCCACCTTCAATACCACGACTGAGGCCGCGGTCACTTGTCAACATAAATAGGATCGATTCCAAGGATAACGTTACCTCCACTAGCAGCATATCGGAGAAACACTGTGCTCTTCTTAATTGTCGCTCCATCTCTGACAAAGGCTCCTATTGACGAACAAATTATTGACAATAACAAGGATATGTTATTTCTTACAGAGACTTGGCAGTCACCAAATGACTTTTTGCATCTAAATCTGCTTACACCGACCGGATATCAATATCTGTCTAAACGGCGTTCAACTAGCAAAGGGGGTGGTCTTGCAGTTATTTATCGTGACTCCATAGCACTTACCAAACTGAATTTTCATAATACTATGACATTTGAGTTTATTGTTATGAAGGTTGGTTTAAAATGTCCCCTCATAATTATCCTGATTTATAGACCACCCAAGCAGCAAACTGAATTCTTCTCAGAACTCAGTGAATTACTAACGTTAGCCTGTGCTGTTTCATCCCAGGTTATCATACTTGGTGACTTTAACATCCATGTGTCTGCTCTAATACTACTCAACTAATGACTGTACTGGACTGCTTCGATCTTATTCAGAATGTTAACTTTCCAACTCACACTCATGGTCATACACTTGATCTGGTCTGTACATCAGGTTTGAATAATATCTCCGTCAGTGGTCTGGCTATTCCTATCTCTGACCACAAGCTTATTATTTTTGATTTTACATTAATCTGTCCAGCCAAATGCACTGATAACATAACTATTTCATATCGTCATGTAAATGCTGTTGATACCAGTACATTCTCTGCTTCTGTTGCTTCCTCTGCTGTTCCTGAAGTTTTACATTTTACCTGTCCATCTATGATTTATGATATGTACCATTCTCTTATTTCTACCATCCTGGATGAGCATGCTCCAATTAGGACCAGGTCTGTTCCCATGTCTCACTCCTGTCCTTGGTTTAATGCAGAGCTTCGTGCTATGAAAGCAAAAAGCAGACAACTTGAACGTCTTTTTAGGAAAACGGGTTTAACTGTCCATTATCTTGTTTATTCTGACTATATTAAGTACTATAAAACTGCCTTGAACGCAGCCCGCTCTTCTTATATCTCCAGCATCATTAACAAAGCTAATGATAGGCCTTAAGCACTATTTAGCATGGTAAACAAATTAATCCAGGCACCAAATCATAGTATCAGCCAACATGAATCTGATGATTTGTGTTGTACTTGCATGTTTTATGTGGGACCTTTGGTGAGGAACCGACTATTTCTAATTGTGAGCAAACTCAGTCTACCCAATCATTGACTACCTTTACCTTGACGAATCCATCTCTAATCACTGATTTAATACAGAAATCAAATTCCTCTTCAAGCCGGCTAGACCCTGCAGCTACTTTCCTCCTGAAACACTGTACCTCTGTTATTTTTGCCCCAATCTCACACCTCATCAACATGTCTTTTATTTATTCCACTGTTCCGATCTCACTCAAGACTGCTGCTGTTACCCCTATTCTCAAAAAACCAAATCTGGATCCTGAAAGTTAATCTAACTACTGTCCAATTTCTAACCTGCCATTTGTATCAAAAAATTATGGAAAAGTCTGTTGTCTCTCAGCTGCAGTCATTTCTAGCCCACAACAATCTCTTTGATATTTTTCAGTCTGGTTTTTGCTCACAGCACAGTACGGAAACTGCTCTGGTAAAGGTCGTCAATGATCTCTTACTTTCTGGTGATTCGGGCAGCTCAGCTCAGCTTTCAAGGCAATACTTCATCTCACTGCACAATTCCAAATCTCCCACTGTCTTGCTCAAACAGGGTGTTCCCCAGGGCTCAGTTCTCGGACCATTATTATTCATCCTCTACATTCAGCCTCTTGGCCAAATAATTCGTCGGCATGATTTTAACTACCACTGTTATGTTGATGACATCCAGATATATACTGCTTGTCAGCCAGATTCTACCCATTCGATGGCCGCCTTATCTTCATGTGTCAGTGAGTTAAAAGACTGTCTACACTCTAATTTTCTTAGTTTGAACTTGAGTAAAACAGGAATTTTAATAATTGGTCCCCCATTTCTAATAAAAAATAAAACTAATGTTTCTAGCTTTGATCTTGACACTATTTCTATATTTCCATCGGCTACTGTTAGAAATTTAGGTATCATTCTAGACCCATCACTGACCTTGGATGACTACATCAGCAAACTCTCCAAAGCTGCTTTTTTCCAGCTACGTCGAATTGCGCAACTTTGTCCTTTCCTCAGTAGAAAAGATGCGGAATCATTAGTGCATGCGTTTATTACCGCTCGCCTTGACTATTGTAATGCTCTTTTTTCTGGCTTACCAGCTCTCTCCATCTCTCATCTGCAGTACATTCAAAATTCTGCTGCCAGACAATTAACTTCCACAAAAAAATCTGCCCACATCACCCCTATTCTATTTAATCTTCACTTGTTGCCTATATCAATTTGTGTGCAATACAAAATTCTTCTGCTCACCTTTAAATTCTTCTGCTCAAAGGTCTTGCTCCCTCCTATCTTTCCGACCTACTCTCATCTTATATTCATTCTCGCTCACTCCAGTCTTCTAGTTCAGAACTTCTTTGTGTGCCTATGTTCCGCCTATCTTCAATGGGCAGCAGGTCCTTTTCTGTCACGGCACCCAAACTTTGGAATTCGCTTCCCCTGGCACTCAGAACAGTCACCTCTTTCAGTGAATTTAAATCAAAACTTAAAACATATTTGTTTAATCAACACTATCACTAAATAGCATTGTGTATTTGTCTTTATTACATAATCTGTGTTACATGCAACTGCATTATTTGTTAATGAATTGGGCAAATGTCCAATGTCCACTTAAATTGTTTCTGAGTATTTCAAATGAGTATTTGTTGTGTTGGTGTACCTTGTAAAGCATCCTTGAGCCTGGGAAAGGCGCTATATAAATTAAACATATTATTGTTATTATCAGTTCAGAGGTGTTTTCAGTCAGTGGAAGGACTATCAGGTGTCATTGCCTGCCCTGTTTTATCATCTTTGTGGAAGGCCTTTGTTACACTGCAGGTCTTGATGCCCAATTCTGATTTGTTGCCTATATATGATTGTTTTGACCGATTGTTTATTGTGACCCATATCCGATTCATGTGTTTACACTTGCCATACCTCCGCCATGTTTGCCCGTGTTGTTGTCATTTGGAGAAGTACCAAATTGTCACAGTTTTAATGACATACAGAACGCAATGCCTCAGAAAATCCAATCTGCCTGTTTACACATTGGCACATATTTGATTTATATCTGATTTAATTCCACATATAAATGAGGCCTGAAACCGATCTCGAAATATCTGAATGCATGCGTTTTTCTTTTCCTGTTTACACGGTCAAAGAACACATCCGATCTCTGTCACATATGAGCAAAAAAATCAGAATTGGGTCACATTTAACTGACAGTGTAAACGAGGCCGAAGTGTATCATTGCTCGAACAAAGCAGATCTCTGAGGACCTCAGAAAAAGAGTTGCTGTTGCTCATCAGGCTGAAAACGCTTACAAAATCATCTCTAAAGAGTTTGGACTCCACAAATCCACAGTCAGACAGATTGTGTACAAATGGAGGAAATTCAAGACCACTGTTACCCTCCCCAGGAGTGGTAAAGGCTAACTAAAGGCCTTTCTCACATTGGCTATAATGTTAATGTTCATGAGTCCACCATCAGCAGAACACTGAAAACATGGTGTGCATGGCAGAGTTGCAGGGAGAAAGCCACTGCTCTCCAAAAAAGAAAATGGCTGCCTGTCTGCAGTTTGCTAAAGATCATGTGGACAAACCAGAAGACTTTTGGGGAAATGTTTTGTGGACAGATGAGACCAAAATAAAACGTTCTGGTTTAAATGAGAAGCGTTGTGTTTGGAGAAAAGAACACAATGCATTCCAGCATAAGAACCTTGTCCCATCTGTGTAACATGGTGGTGACAGTATCATGGTTTGGGCCAGGATGACTTGCCATCATTGATGAAACAATGAATTCTGAATGATACCAGCAAATCCTAACGGAAAATGTCAGGACATCTTTCCAAGAACTGAATCTGAAGAGAAAGTGGGTCATGCAGCAAGACAACGACCCCAAGTATACAAGTCGTTTTTATCAAAGAATGGTTAAAGAAGAACAAAGTTAATGTTTTGGAATGGTCAAGTCAAAGTCCAGACCTTAATCCAATTGAAATGTTGTGGAAGGACCTGAAGCAAGCCACCAACATCACAGAGTTGAAGCGGTTCTGTACTGAGGAATGGGCTCAATTTCCTACAAGTCATTGTTCAGGACTGATCAGAAGTTACAAGAAACGTTTACCTGCAGTTATTGCTGAAAAAGCAGCTACTGAAAGCAAAGATTCACATACTTGAGCAACGCACAAAATATGTTTTGGGTCATATTTATGCAGATATATTGTGAAACGTAGCTAGTAACCTGCGTGAATGCTTAATGGGTTGATGTGTTTTGTAATTGCCTGTCTTATACTGTGACCACAGCTGGTTTCTTTGAACGGGGAAGAGACAGAAAGACCATTTGGCACGATCGTCAAACCTTTCTCATGCAGTGTACTAAATACAGGAGCAGATTTTGTGCTGAGGTTTCCAAGCAACCTGGATGTCAAATTGAAAGCTACACTATTGGGGGCCTGCATACTTATTGTAAATATTGTTAAAAATGCTTTTTTAAAAACTTGTTTTTTAGTTTTGTCATTTAAGACTTTTATGTTTATTTTTAAATTATATTTATTATTAATTATAACTCGATCTATTTTCAGGACTTTGTGTATTATGATAAGCCAAAACAACCGGTACTAGAAATAATAGGATGTTTTAATCCTCTATCTTGGATCTCTGTTTAGTCAAGACGCAGGAAGAAGATAACAAGGTAAATTCATAATAATCACATTCTTTATTAAGAAACAAAAAACATAGGAGATCACAAGAGAAATACAATAGAAACATAAACCACACTAAAGTGCCATTCACACAGAATGTGTCTTTGTCTCTATAAACGCGAGACACGGTGTTCAGGAATGGTTTTTTAAAAAGCATATCACAGAATGCTTTCTCCATCATGTTGCCATCAAGTAAAACAGTTTCCATGCCAACTTTCTACTGTAAACAACGCTTGCCCCACCCCTGGGGATTTCTGATTTGTCCACTGTTTTAAAATATCCAGTTGTGCAGACTATAAGATGGTAAATATTGAATTGTGTTTTCAATACGATATATAACAATACAATATACAGAATATGATTTTTCGCAAAATTCAACATATTAACATAAAATAGTTAATATAGTTTCGCTGCCTGGAGACCCATACACAGTCAATCACTGTGAGCATACTTAGCCAGCTTGTTAACATCAGCCATAACAACAAGGTTGAATAATAATGCTTATTATTCAGTACATATAGAGAAAATTTGGCTCATTGTTTACAGTTTAATGGAAGTTACTCCCACAAATCACGAAAAGCGTCACTGGGCATAGGAAGGGGGCAAACACAGGCAACTAAATACTACAAGGGTGACACTTCTTAGAAACCAAGAATGTTTTCTGGTATTTTTATTTGCACAAAATGGATATATGTGTATTTAAGGGCTTTAAAATTGTGTGGAAATTTATCAAGGTGCCAATTTTTGTCTTTTTTTGTCCATTTTTGTCATTTTCCGGTATGAATACTGTAGGCGTATACTTCAGAAAAAAGACCAAAGGAAGACAAATATCTACAGACTGCTTGCCAAATTATCCTCCAATAAAGGCTGAAGAGAAATAACGATAGTTACTGTGGCAAAAATATTGCATCTTTAGTAATGCAAAAAAATAATCAATGAGTGAATGAATTAAAATGTCCATGCCAGACAAACATCCTTCAATGTGCTTCAAGTGCTGGCATCATCTAAGTGAATGTATAGATGGTGATACTTTTGGCATTTTTACAAAAGCAGTTGTTTTCCTATTCGTGCGCATGTACTAGATGGATATCTTTGGCCATTTCGAAGATTTTTTTTCTGGTTTGGGTTTAAAATGTGAGACATCTTTGTTCTTTTCAGGTGTACAGTTGCTTTTGCTTGACTGTTTAGTCTGTTTAGTGTGAAGAATGCAAGACATAATCAAGAAATGTAAAACTTATGAGTCTTTAACATGAACATATATATATATATATACTTTTTTTTTTTTTTACTTTGTAGTGTTGTTTTTGCAACAACAAAGAAAATCCCTTCTGTGCATACCCTCAGATGAAGTCCCACAGTCTGAATTAAGACTAAATGTAAACAAACAGCTGCTGTGACCCAGAAACCTTTGAATAATAGACCCCGGTCACATGACCTCACCATCATTAAGCTTCTGACAACTTTTTCAATCTCTATTAAAAGAACACTATCCCTGAAAGTTTAAGTTAGGATAGTTTGCAAGAGCGTGATTAAACTCAACAAGGCTGTGAAAGCGACTAGAAGTAATGCGAGTTACATAATCAGATTAGGCCTACTTTTTTAAGTAACTAGTAAAGTAGTTAACATGTTTTCCCATGTTTTGACTGACAGCTCTCTTGTCCTCATGTTGAGAGAAATCAGGAGTGAGTGCAGAGGCGTTGTGTGCGCTGTGTGAACATGATGATACTGTAGTTCTAGACTAGATGCGAACATTTATTTACTCATCTCACCTGCACAAAAACACATTCAGTATTCCTCAAAATGAATAAAAACAATATTATATTATACAAACCTGCAATAATTAAATATGTTAAATAAGACAAATACCATTTATGTATTTAATCCCATTTTATAAACAATTGTCTTTGCTACAGACCTTCGATGATCCAATTCAACCATATTATAAGCAAAAATAAGTAACACATTTGTGTTTCATTTTTGTTATTGCTGAATAGAGTTGAACTTTCTTCTCCCGAGTCATATCATGCATTTTGTTTGAGCTGCGTCCTCTATTGTACAGATGTGAATTTACATTTCCTTCAGCCTGAGGCGTATTCATTTCACTTTTGTTGTGAAAGGGCTTTTACATTTAACTTTTTTAGCTATATTAAAAACAAACAAGCAAGCCCTGCCCAGGTTTTAAAAAGTAATGCATTACTTTCTATAAAAAATAATTAAGTAACACAATTAGTTACTTTTTAGGGGTAACGCAATATTGGAATGCATTAGCCTACTTTTAAAAGTAACTTTCCCCAACACTGGCTAGTGATTAGATGAGCTTGTTTAGTGTCGTGTTTAATGTCCTCGACAACCCATTTAGCCACTTGTTAGTAACGAGTACAGGTTTCGCACTGATTTAACTTCAAGAGGCTGTGGGGAGGCTGTTTATTATTAACGATAATAATACATTTAAATCATTATTATTGGCCACACTTTGTCCTGCCTATTGAAAGATTGAACTCTTCCAGTCATCAAATAAACAACACGTGCAGAACAAAATGAGATGTTCACAATGTTCAGTGAATAATCAGATGTGCATTGCTAAAACATCTCGGAAGTCAACTATAGGATAAACTGCAAACTGCAAAAACATGTTAAAAACTTCAAACCGGTATATAAATAAATAAAACAAAATTTTGTTGTTGTTTTTAATTGTTTTTAAAAGAAGTCTCTTATGCTTTCCAAGACTGCATTTATTTGGTCAAACATACAGTAAAACCATTAATGTTGTGAAATATTATTACAATTTAAAATAAGTTTATTTGAATATATTTTTTAAAACGTAATTTATTACTGTGATGCAAAGCTGAATATTCAGCATCATTACTCCAGTCTTCAGTCAGTGTCGCATGATCCTTCAGAAATCATTCTAATATGCTGATTTGACAGTTTTACTTTAATTATATATTCATTTTTTTATTTTCGTGGAAACTGATACATTTTTTAGCATTCTGTGATGAATAGAAAGATTAATGAACAGCATTTATTTGATATAGAAATGTTTTGTTGCATTTTAAATGTCTTTACTCTCTCTTTTAATCAGTTTAATGCGTTGCCGAAAAAAGTATTAATTTCTTTTATTTTAAACACATGATCCTTCAGAAATCATTCTAATATGCTGATTTGACAGTTTTACTTTAATTGTATATTAATTTTTTATTTTTTTTTATTTTCGTGGAAACTGATAAACGTAATTGTGGCATCCATAATTGTAATCGCGATTAGAAATTCGATTAATTGTGCAGCCCTATTGCACACTGAGTCCGAAATTTTAGCATGTAAAAAAATAAATACAACCTGACGTTGTCAATCACGCTTACTCACTGCCTCCGAAACTTTCGTCCGTCATAAAAAAAAATCAGATCAGGTTTGATTTTCTGCGTTTTCGCATCCGCAGCAAGCATTTTGATCGGAAAGGCTGGCGAATTCGAGAAAAAAAAACTCAGTGAGCAAGGACCTTTATTCTTATGTCTCAGTATTTCTTATTTGTTGTTCTTATTTTAGGGATTTTATTGAGCAGCATTATGTGACATTAAAGACGGCAAACCCGGAGTTCCCCATTCTGATCCGAGAGTGCTCTGGGGTTCAGCCCGTGCTGTGGGCACGATATGGTAGGAAGATACTCCAGAAAACTAAAGCATATTCATACAAATGACCACATAACCATAATGATGCATCTCTCTGTCTCAGGTTTTGGCAAAGAACACAGCGTTTCACTGGACAACATGAACGCCGACCAAGTGGCCAAAGCACTTGAATCAGTAGTAAATGCAAAGCCCTAAGTAAACGTCCTGATGTAAAATAATGTAAATGTTATTTGTGTCCAAAATTGAAAATAAATGTGTATTCTAAAGATCTTGATTATTTTTTTGTGTTTCTGTCAGGAATGAGTGTTCATTGCTTATGCTAGCCTGGCATCAGGCATACAACAGCACCACCAAATGCATATTTAGGATCCCAGACATAACTTAACAGAACCAAATCGGCAAACATTCATAACCTGTACTGTAAGAGGTTTAATGTGACTCCGTTCCCAAATACATTGTAAAAAAAGTACCTATTTTAACCTGGCATTCACAGCATAAATTATCATTAATATGTTTCATTTTGAAGCAGTCTTAATGTAGTGTGGTATATTTTTGTTTCATTCACATATTTACTGCACCCATATTTACTGTTATTTTTTCAGAATCAGTTTTGTTTTTCACTAAGTCTTACCCTTATCTGTCAAATTTTTACATTTTCAAAATAACTGCTTCCAGAAGTGTTAAGACCGTTCACACAAGGACGATAACTGTAACATTAGCAATAAAGATATAGTTTTAAGTTGGAATCACTTTCAGAGCAATTTTTTAAGCAGATGAATGATAAAAACATTGACAGCCAATCAGAATCCAGCCTGCTTTGACAAGCTGAAGCATTTAAAGCAGCACTATGTAACTTTTGGCGCTCTAGCGGTTAATAAACAGAACTGCACACATCCCGCGGAAGAACATTCCAACCGGAGCTACTTCTCTAAGTTTACGTCTCTGGCGATTCACGCAGGTATGTGTTACTCCGCAGCGGTGACGACCCGACCAGCCTACAATAGTCCAAATATAAGTACTTATTAGAAGTGTACCGTAGTGATTCGGAATAAGACAAAAACGCGGTTTGGAAGATTAATTCATGATGTACTCGCTCATTATATATACATTTAGCAAATTTTGAACAGAAAAAGTTACATAGTGCTGCTTCAAAGTGGCAGACAACAAAATAGAATAAAATAAATTGACATGGACGGTTACAAACTTCTGCGTCTTGCAGTGACTTGAGATCGCTTTTCGAGTTGACTACTATGTCCTACTAACTACTATGTCCAGACGCTGTGCACTCCGTCCCGCAGCCAGCTCATCACAGGCAGGTCATTCACCTCATCACCTTAATTACACAGAATATCAGAAATGCATCAAACGTAGCTTTTCCATAATCTGAGATAAATAGTAATATATAGATGGTGTGTATAATTGTGTCATACACTCAAACACAAAATGCAATCACAGGACACCACAACAATGCATTAAACAACATGACTGTAACAAAACACTAATAAACGTAACTGATAACAAAAACTATTAAGAAACTGTTGTTTAATATCAAATGTGAGCTGTCACTCAAAGTGTGTATTTTCACCGTATATATTTGATTTGGAAGATATAGGTCAGTTGACTCAAGTCCCTATATAAAACAGACAGTCCATTTTAAAGGAATAGTTCACCCAAAAATGAAAATTTGCTTACATTTTCTCACCCTCGGGTCATCCAAAATGTAGCTGATGAGTTTGTTTCTTCATGGGAACAGATTTAGAGAAACAAAAATGAAAATTTGCTTACATTTTCTCACCCTCGGGTCATCCAAGATGTAGCTGATGAGTTTGTTTCTTCATGGGAACAGATTTAGAGAAATGTAGCATTGCATCACTTGGATCATCTGCAGTGAATGGGTGCCGTCAGAATAAGAGTCCAAACAGCTGATAAAAACATCACAATAATCCACACCCTCCAGTCCATCAATTTTCTACAATTTTCAGACAATTTTCTACCCCATTGGGGTAGACAATAAAGCTTTTGAATTGAATTGAATTAACATCTTGAGAAGCCAGAAGTTGCATGTTTGCAAGAAACAAATCCATCATTATTTTTAACTTAATAAACCGTCGCTTCTGGCTAAAATATGAAAATGTCCACACACTGTTGCACCCAAATTTTAATCTCAGCACAAGCGTTACATTTAAAATGTTTTTGCTTTAGTTAAGCATCTTTATTAACTGAACTTCAGATTTGCAACTTGATTTATTTTAACTGTTTTTGCATCCTATTTGTGTCAGACTGTAATGCAGAATCCAAATGTCCTGCTGCTGAGCACCAGGAGACCACGAGGAGACATCACTACATTTCAACACTTCATTACAAGTACAAGCTGTTTGTTCTGGCCGACTGGATTCTTCTTATACAGTGTACAAGGCAATCCCCTGCAGCACATGGCATTGGTGGATGGATGATAAGGTCTTGGGGTCAGGCCCAATACCATTTAGTGACCTCCTGGTGGAACTGTGTGACTGTTCAAAGCTTTCCACAAACCACGCTCTGCCCTCTGAAGGGTGTAAACAGGTGATGGACAATAAACAGAAAAAAAAGACTTCTGATTCTTGCTACAGTTTCAAATTCAGTGGTGTTGGAAACAATTTGTGCAGAGGTGTTCATATTTTATGTCATTTGTTTTACATTTGAATATATGATTTTGAAATATGCCTAATTGTTCTTCATACAGAAACATGGAGGGTGTATATACTGCCCCCTTGTTAAAAAGATGTGCATTTTTGCATACCTTTAAAAAGTCTACTTTTTACACTGTAAAATTGACACTTTAAAAAAAAATTTTTTTTTTTACAATTAAATCAAATTGGATTATACTTTACATTATACCTTATATTAAAGGCAATAGTTGACATTAAGAGTTCTTTTTGACCCGCTTAAGTAAGAGTTTAGTACTTACTTTCATAATGACTTCTCTTCTAAATACGACATGTACTACTATTTCAGTGTAGCCTACTAATTAATGCTTTCATTTCATTTCTATTACAACTTAAAATGAGGGTCAACTCTAAATGTATCTGTAATTACACTTTTGTAATAATGAAGTTGCAATTTAGTAAATTATATTAACTTTAAATGTAATACCAACACAACAGAAAATGTATAACCAAGTACTTTACACGTGCATTAATATGTTAGTCAACACTTAACAACAAGTGTACTTGAAGGACAATAAAAGATGATTACGACATAATGATTTAGAGTATACCTTAAAGTAAAATGTATAATTTGATGTGATTACAAAGTGCACTGCAAGTACGCTACAAGTGCACATTCAGTACAATTAAGTGCACTTCTTTTTCAGAAGGTGTTCTATCTTTCTTTATCACTTTTGCGGATATTGCAGTGGTGAAGGCATCCATACACAAAACAATAAGGGAAAAAACAAAGGGGAATTCTAGCAAGCTGTAGGTTTTGGAGTTTGCTGATTGAATGCATCCCCTTGCTCCTGCTTCTCACAGTAGAGAAGGACAGTCTTATCATGCATGACACAAACCAAAGCCCTCACACAATCCACATGTGCTTTCAGAAGAACATGCAGTGTGTGTGATGTGCCTCTGCTTCAAGACTGCCTTAAAGGAATAGTCACCCCCTCGAATCAAATCAGTGAAGTTTGATTTATTTTGGCAAAATGTATTAATCTTTCATTTATTTTGCAGCTAAAATTACTTATGCATTTATTACATTATTCTATGCATTTATTCTGTGCAGTTTTGAACTGACTAAATAAATAACAAAACGGACTTAAATTGATAAAGCCACATAAATGGAATAAAACCACACTGCATTACAGGATTAGGGTTAGGTGTGATCTCGCGGTTGTCCTGCAGGTGACTGCACGAGACTGTCTGCTTGGCACTAAATACAAAACGACATTCAACAACTACTAACGTTACGATGACTTTTTTTGAAACAGTCTGTAATTCTAAAATGATTCATACGATCGTTTCTATAGTAGCCTAGACTTAAGCCTACGCTAGTACAAACACAGCCTTGCTTAGTAGCCTATTGTTTAGCCGAAAATAAAATACAGATGCAACCATCTCCTTAATACATTAGCACATTGAAATTAAATTACTACATACATTTTAAATATTATTTCACTAGTTACGACATGCTTTACTGTAGCTATTTGTTTTGTTATAAAAACAAGTCACTGCAATTGGTATCTGCTACTGTATTTGTTATCTGCTAGCTAGCTAGGCTAAAGCAAGTCCAATATAGGCGTTTGGTTTTTAAAAGTTTAGTTTTTATTAATTTGCTTAAGTAAATATAGGTTATTGCTCCTGGTAAGAAGGAACAAATTCAGATGTTGTTCTCATACCTATTTAAACAAACATATTTTTCCCCACCCCTTTTTAATTTTACCTCGTATATTGTTAAAATATGGAAACACTGAGCGCTGATCTCGTTCTTTCGAATGGTCGAAGGAATAAAGTGAAATGCCTTGTAAATGTACGTATATATTTACTGATACTTTTACATCAGCACTGTGTTAACAAGCCCAACGAGCTCTCTGTCGTGAGTCCAATGCTTTTCCTCGCATTATTATCAACCATCAGCCTTCGTTACACTCTTGCTCTGTTTAGCTTTGCTTTTATACAAACACTCTATGGTTATTTTAAGCGAGACAAGTGCTTCCACAGCTGTAAAAATACATAAATTACAGTGTACAAAACAATTGAATCAGCATTTTAATCAACATTAAAATTCATAGGGCCTATTTATTAATATATTTTATTTATAGGCTATTCATAAAAATTTGATTTGTATATTAACTCTCTCTCTCTCTCTTTCTTTCCCGAAAGCTCTTCCCATTTCAATTACAAGGAAGTCACACTTGGATGTGAAATGTGACCCCACGCATCTAAATCCTCTCAGATCGCTTTGAAAGCCTTTTCTCCTTCTGAACTGACCAAAACCGTATTCTATTTCCTCGAAGTCTTTTACATTGCGTCGGAGAAACATGTTTATTTATTGGTGTGCCTAATGGCGTGTAAAGTGTTTGCACGTTTTCAGATGGTGACATTAACCTGTGATTAGAGTTGAGTGGTAATGTTTAAAGTGAAGAGGAAAAGCGCGAGTCAAACTATAAACTAACATTTCTCCTCAGTGAGAAATCACTGAATCCTGAAGAACAACTTGATGAATAGTTTGATAAATCGTGTGTATTTTAAGTAACTCCGTTTAAGATATAGGTCAGTAAAGGTTGAATACAATAAAAATAGGATGTAAACCAATTAAAATGTAAGAAAGTATATTCCACGTCGTTATCTTATCAACAGGCAACCGTTTTCTAGCCGAACAGTGAAATAAAAGCTACTACGGTTATAAATGTATTAGCCCACAAACACACACTTGTTAGTCTTTACAACATGAACATAATCATAAATACTATTGAGCAGCTACACATATAACTAGCCTATACACTCTAAATTACCCAAGACCAGCACGACGTCACACATTTCGGGTTTTCTCACATGGTTTACATCACTTTGGGTGTCAAATGTTTTCATTTTAGACCACCTTTTCTTCTTTTTTTTTCTTTTTTGGACAGCTCATAATTTTATGGCCGTGTGTTTTAGATGTTTTCATATCATAAAAGCTGATATGGAGACATCCTGAAATAATTTGGTAGGCGATATTAGTTTTATCTCTGTCCAATTTCTTCTTGAAAACTGGCTCATAGATTAAATGCTTTGAAAGTCCTGGAGTCCGTGCAGAAGACAGGGATACTTAAAATGCAGCCATACGTAATTTACGTAATTTAACAACACATTTTAATTGGACTTTGATATATATATCCAATTAAAATACTCTCTCTCTCTCTCTCTCTCTCTCTCTCTCTATATATAGGCCTATTATAATATTTAATGTGCTACTGTAAAATAATCATGTCTAATTTTTCATTTCGTCTTGCGCCGATGGCTGTTCCATGTGTACAGTTCACAAAATATATATATATAACAATTACATTTACGATTTATAGCATTCATTGTATTAAGAATATATAAAATGTGATTGCATATAATCTGTCTAAAAATGTAGCCTACGTTTAAAACATGCATACCCCATAAAATCGATCTGATAAAATGATCATATTACGAACATGATCTTTGTCTTGTTCGCACTGTAGACATTGTTCCTTGTTTTGAATCAGCTGATAATCGAATGTCGCGTGCGTGTGTGTAGACTAATATATAACATTATAGAGATTGCAATAATAATGTTTTGTTAAATTTATGCTAAAAACTGGTAGTTTTGTTTGCCATCATATCATAAAAACACAGTGACACTGTATCACGGCACGGTATTTTAGTCACAGTATATTTTACAGTTCATGTCATTAACTCATAAAATAGTATACAAATGCTTTCGGGCTATTCTTTTATATGTAAAAGGAAATTAAAACGTGGCAAAATGGAAGGCCACATAAGAATTAAAGTTCATGATAATTAGCTCCTGTTTCCAATAAAAAAGACAAATGCAAAAATAGCACTAAACTAAACAACATACATGTATTACCAACACCAATCTTAGGAACACAAAAATAAGAATAACTTGAACTTGAAATAAAATCGAATCAAATATGATGGTGCGCACAAGGAATTTGGGGAATTCCCGTTTCCAGCTAGCATTTGTATTTCTGAAAAAAAAAAAAAAAATTTAACAAAAGCCTAATTTACCTTAAAAATAGCTATTCATGATTGCTTGTTAAATGCAATAGGCTTATGTGTATTTTATCCGCAAGTAATGAGCTAAATCATATTTTACTTTTCTTACAACATTTCTTACAACAGTAAATGTATACGTGTTGTCTTTTTAAATTTCATGCCATTTTTACACGTTGTATTTAGAGGGCATGTAGGCCTATACTAATAGGTTTACATTCTGAATGGCATTCATTCGTGGAGCGCTCTGACTTGGAACATCACCAAGGCAGTCTCGAGACCGTGGGAGGGTGATCATCATGATCATAAAAGTGACGTCAACATCGCAACCTTTAGCAGCCACCGAGGCTGGAGGGTTCAGAGAATCTGGCCAGGTAGAGGAACCGTCAGGTTATAGGGAAACCTGGGTCTAAGGAGCCAAGATCAATTGTTTGGGTGCATATTATGCACTGGAGTCATCAGGCGGAAAAATGTACGTGAGTTATCTCTTGGAGAAGGACACCAGTGTGTACCCGAATTCCGTAAGACACCCAAGCCTAAACCTGAACCCTCAGAATTTTGTCCCCGCACCTCCTCAGTATCCAGACTTCACAGGATACCACCACGTCTCTGGAATTACCAGCGACCCTCACCACAGCCAACCAGGAGCCTGGAATCCCGCGTATCCTCCTCCGCGAGAGGAATGGACACCTTACGGGCCGGGAACTGGAGCTTCGACCTCGAGCACTGGTCAGCTGGGCTTCAGCCCTCCAGAGTTTTCGTCTGTTCAAGCGCCTGGCCTTCTTCCATCCTCCATAAACACATCAGTCGGTCAGCTGTCGCCCAACTCTCAGAGACGGAACCCTTACGACTGGATGCGTCGGAGCGCGCCGCCGTCCAACTCAGGTGAGTTTTTGAAATCTTTAAATGAAATGATTGTATTTTGAAAAATACAATATAATAATTATTATAGAGAATATTAACTATCGTGATCGCAAAAAAAAAGGAAAATTATAAAAAAGGTAAAAATAAATAAAGGAATAAATAAAATAAAAAAGGCCTGCTATGAACATGTAACGGGAAAACTAGCCTACAGCTCAACTCGGTCCCGCAGTGGTTCAGAAGCAAACTCTTCTGTATTCACTTGATTGTCATGCTAATATAGTGATTTGTGTGAATTTCTTTGCTTTGATGTCACTCTTTGTTCTTTTTTTGTCCGGATGCCGAGAAGTTGTTGAATACACGGATGCGCATGTGTAATTAACATGACTAAAATAGCAGAAAGGAGGAATGAACTGGAAAAAAAAAGTATAGAAAATGTAAAAAAAATTAAAATAATAAAAAGATGCCTTTTAGAAAACAACACAATATGTAACAGAAAGAAAAAAAAATCAATAAGGCAAAGAAGCAAACTCTTCTGTATTCACTTGATTGTCATGCTAATATAGTGATTTGTGTGAATTTCTTTGCTTTGATGTCACTCTTTGTTCTTTTTTTGTCCGGATGCCGAGAAGTTGTTGAATACACGGATGCGCATGTGTAATTAACATGACTAAAATATCAGAAAGGAGGAATGAACTGGAAAAAAAAAGTATAGAAAATGTAAAAAAAATAAAAAAAATAAAAAGATGCCTTTTAGAAAACAACACAATATGTAACAGAAAGAAAAAAAAATCAATAAGGCAATTTCACAGGACTGGAGGAAATGTCACCAAAAGCCTGCTGTTAAAACTTAAATACTGTGGATCCCACTGATTATGAAAACTGAATAAAAATATGAAAAGAAAATGTATTGTAAATGTGTACAGTTGGGGCTATTTTTTCCGCCCAGTTTTAAACAGTGAGATTTGGAATTATTGTAAATACTGCAAGTTCTATTAAAACAAAAAACAAAAATTCTGATATTTCAGCACATTGTTCATAAGGTATTTGATCTCTGTCAGCTCGCAACAATTAACTCTCAATTCCTCCTCAAATGTATGCCATACCATGACATCACAGGCAAGTTGAAGGAAAATGATATATTTAGTTGGACCTATTTCTGTGCAAACACTTTCACACTTAGTTTTATTGGCCTAATGCATATGAACAATTAATATGCCATAAATTACAATCTTGAGGCAATTCCTCAAAACAGTAGTTTTAATTGCCACACATTAACATACACTCTAAAAAATGCTGGGTTGTTTCAACCCAACTTTGGGTCAAATATGGACTAACCCAACTGTTGGGTTACATTTTTACATTAAATTTTTAACCCAAAAGTTGGGTTAGTCCATATTTGACCCAAAGTTGGGTTGAAACAACCAAGCAAACAAGCATTTTTTAGAGTGTACAACTCAGTAGCCAGACGGTCTTTTTGAGAAGTCTGGAGCCAAGCCCAAATGATGTTATTAGCTCACTGTCACTATTATTTTAAGATTCTAAGATGTATTTCATATAACACAATTAAATACCTGGCTTTTTAAATGGAGGATTGTGAGAGTTGCTTGGCCGGGTTAATGATACCAAGAGATTATGGCCTCTAGTGAGATTTAAAGTGAAGATGCTATGGTGGAGAAGCCTAATTATCTGGAGTTCTGTTGCCCTAGACAGGCGTTGTTTTAATATTTAACCTGGTAGCCACTTAAGTCCCCTCTTGCCGCTGACAGGGTAAACTAAGTTTGAAATATAGAGACACGATTCCAAAGACCTTTATAACATGAACATCTTGGTGTTTTATATATGTGTGCTCTTAACGATTGGCTTGATTAAGGGAGCAAACACTGTGTTCCCATAGTTACTTTTTAATAGAAAAGATAAACACAACGACATTAACTAAAAAAATTACTCTTTATGTCTATCACATTATAATTAATTATAGTCAAATGTTTCTGTACGCTTAGTGAGTAAAAACTACTTAAAATAAAAATGGAGAAAAGCCTTGAAAGGAACCAGGTTTACACCGAATACATGTACATTTATGCCAAGCAATTTGTTGCTAAATAAATAAAGTAAACTAAAATGATTTTTCTGTCGTGTGATAAAACACTCATCAGAGCCTACTGTGAAAAGGAAAGAGTCGTGTAGAAAATACTTCTCAAAAGGACTGATTCACAATTATTTGTTTAAAATTGACGACTTTTAATGCAAAATTAATTTGTTATGCTGTTTGTCATTTAGGAGGGAAGACCAGAACAAAAGACAAATACCGGGTAGTGTACACGGATCATCAGCGTCTGGAATTGGAGAAAGAGTTTCATTACAGCCGTTACATCACAATAAGAAGAAAGGCAGAACTGGCAACAGCACTCAGTCTGTCAGAGAGACAGGTTAGCTGCTCTATACAGTCTTCAGTCATCATGTTCTTAGACAACATATTCTTCACATACACTCCTAAAAATAAATATTCCAATAGGGGGTTTGCAGTGATGCCACAGAAAAATCACTTTTGGTTCCCCAAAAACATTTCAGTCACATTTTTTTTTCTTAGTGTATGGAACATTTGAAAGTCCCCATGAAATCAAAATTAAAGTTTTTTTTGGGTGTTAGTATCAATATGTTACTTTTAAGGTTATCTATAAGGCAGTGTGCTCCAAAACAGTGACAAAATTCGCATTTAGAATATAACCCTGTCAAATGCGGCTTTACGGAGCTCAACGGCTCTGAAGGGCTCTAGCCCAAGCTGTGATATAAACGAACGCTATTGGCTATTTTAAAAAGGGGTGGGGCTGCTTGATATGTCCCGCCCTGTCTTCCTGTTTCATTTAAAATGACGTCAACACATAGAGTAACGCTGCGTATTTCTAAGCATTTCAGGGGACCTTTAAAAATCTAAAGAACCTTTTTCCACTATAAAGAATCCTATGTTGAATGGAAAGGTTCCATGGATGTTAAAGGTTCTTCATGCACTCTTTTGGAATTTATTGTTCCATGAAGAACCTTTAAAATCCATGGAACCTTTTTAATGTACAAATGGTTCTTCATACTGTAAAAAGGTTCTTTATTGTCATCTTTGGTTCCACGAAGAGCCTTTAACACCAATGGCATACTTTTAAAAATAAAGGTTCAAAAAGGGGGTTTGGGTTCCCTAAAGGACCTTTCAAAGAACAATTCTTAGAAAAAGCATTTCATTCTTGAATGTGAAGAACATTTTAATAATCTTAAGAACTTTTTCTATTATAAAGAACCTTGTGTTGAATGGAAAGGTTCCATGGATGTTAAAGGTTATTCATGCACTCTTTTGGAATTTATTGTTCCATGAAGAACCTTTAACATCCATGGAACCTTTTTAATGTACAAATGGTTCTTCATACTGTAAAAAGGTTCTTTATTGGCATCTTTGGTTCCCTGAGCCTTTAATATCCATGGTACACTTTTAAAAATAAAGGTTTCAAAAGGTTTCAAAAACCCCAAAAGTTCTCTAAAGAATCTTTCAGTGAAAAATTCTTAAAAGAAGCATTTTCTTCTTGAATGTGAAGAACATTTTAATTTGCTAGGTTTGTCAGTATGAATATTCTATGGAAAAAAGCCGCTAAAAGGGTGTGAAAGTTGCTAAATCTAGTGCTAAAGTCGCACTCGGTGTGTGAGACGCGGGAGCTGATGGCAGGGGGCGGTGGATATTTGTGGCGGTCAATGTGGATATTGTGGATGAGTTCTTCTGTGTCATCACGTTCCTTTTAGTTCTACAGCTTCAGTTTCGGAACTTTCATGCTTAGTAACACATACAGCTGTTCCCTCACCACAGTGCAACCCCCCTTTCAAACAGTGTCGCGTTCCGAACGTTGTTTAAGTGACATATACTGGTATTGCGGTATTTTCAAAATTCATATCATAACAAAAATAAAAACCGGTATTCGGTATGAACCGGTATACCGCCCAGCACTAGCTTGCGCCCACTGTTATACAAGGAAGTAGCTCCGGGCGGATGACGTATGAGGCCGGTTTTGCTCTTGTGCCGCTCAGAAGTGACGAACGCGGAAGCGCAGCGGAGAGATCAAAACAAAACAACGGTCACTTATTAGAGCGGAAGCGCAGGGGAGAGATCAAAACAACGGTCACAAATTAGAAGTACAAAATGAGGATTTGTAAAGAAGAATGTCGGAGGATTTCGATATAAGCCAAGAGGAGACTGGTTTTCCTTTGCTAAAGTAAGGAAACTTTGCTTCCTTTGCTCCTGTTAACAAACATTGGTTTTCATGAGACTCACCGGCGCATGCGCAAATGCGGAGCTGCTTCCGTGTACAACTGTTGTCGCAAGCTAGATTAAAGTGATTATTACTTTTTGAATATGGATATTTTTCTTACAAAAACTACAGGACGCCTTTGTTCACCCCCGGAGCCGTGTGAGGCACTTTTTATTATGGATGGATGCGCTTTATTTCACTTCTTTTGGACTGAAGCACTGCAACACCCGCTGACTGCCATTAAACAGCTTGGAAGATCAAAGACAATTTTTAATATAACTCCGATTGGATTCGTCTAAAAGAAGAAAGTCATATACACCTAGGATGACTTGAGGGTGAGTAAATAATGGGCTAATTTTCATTTTTGGGTGAACTATCCCTTTAAGAACCTTTTGCATTATAAAGAAACTTTTGTGGAATGGAAAGGTGCCGTGGATGTTAAAGGTTCTTCTCAGAATCATAGATGCCAATAAAATGTCTTTCTGTACATTTTTATTACAGAAAAAAAAATTTCTTTTAATAACTGTTACCTGAAAGTTTCTTTTGAGAACCAAAAATGTTTCTTCTATGGCATCGCTGTGAAACCCTCCCATTGGGAACCTTTATTTTTAAGCGTGTAGAAGCTGATTGGGATCACTGGTGTGTAATGCAGCATAGATGAAACATAAAACGCAACTTTGACCAGGAACAACGTTTTTTCAGCACGACTTATGGCATGTTGTTGGCAGGTGAAGATCTGGTTCCAGAACCGGCGTGCTAAAGAGAGGAAAGTCAACAAAAAGAAGATGCAACAGCCGCAGCCGGCATCCACAACCACACCAACCCCACCTGGTTTAGCTCTGCAAGGCAATGTTCCCATGGTCACAAGCAGCAGCAGTGGCCTGGTATCACCATCTATGCCAATGACTATCAAAGAAGAGTACTGAAGACCTGCAGCAGTTTTTATAAAGAGCCCTTTCACACTTTTACACACAGAGTACTTTCAAATCAACCCATCAATGAAAACACAACACGAATGTGACAACCGTGACAAAGACTGAATAAAAAGTAGTCAAGAACCATTGAAAAGTAATGCAGCAACATTTGAAGTAGCCTACACATGAATCTGAAAGGTTGTGTAATATTACTCTGCATGGTCAAGTCGGTTTCTTTATTCTAGTACTTTATTACTGCTGTTGTTTTGCTCATCACTGTAAACTTTAATATGTTTTGAGATTGTAAAAGTGAATTCAAATAACTGTATATTTCTAAAGTAATTTGTATTAATAAAATATATGTTTTATTGTGGCAAAGTGATTCATTTCAGACTCGCCGAGGAAAGCAGCATTTCCATCCATTTTCCTATCTGTTAACTCGTGTCTTCCCACAGATATCAGAAACAGAGCTGTTTGTGTCCAGCATTGATTGGTCAGTTTTATTAAAGGTGCTTTCATATTCACTTGAGGGAAACTTGGAGGGAAATGTCCGATGTGTTTTATCAACACTTCATCGAAAGGGAGAAGACCTGCTAGCGTGCGAGTGAATAGACGGCACTCGAGCAGGAGCGGGTGCTGTTTGCACAGTGTAACGGCATCGCTGGATAAGAGACGAGTGCACGCTGAGAAACTGTGAGCTATTTCATTATCAAGCACACTCTGGACTCTCTTATCAATGGTGTGACAGAGAAGCTCAGCTTGACGGGCAGAACATATCTCCTCTACGGCGTCGCCGCAACAGGACCTGTTTTATGACCGCGTTAACAAAGCCAGGGTGTGGCGTCCAAAGGCCGAGGCGAAAGGGACTGTTGAGCAAACAATATGCATCTGCCTGCATACATGTCCATTCGCAGAGAGTGTCCATATGTCCATACTGAACCTTCATCTTCATCTCTGTGAACTGTATATTTAGGTTAGAGAAGATATTGTGATGGATATCTTTGGCTCTTTATGGCCCCCACATGTTCGTGCTGCAGAAATAGAAATGATATTCTGTTAGACACAGATTGAACTGCTATATCTTAAAGCGTTGGCACATTTTAGCTATATAATTGATGTGCTAATGCTTAAAGGAGCAGAATAACTCGGTTTCGCAGTGTACAGTAGTCAACATTTGAAGTGGATCAAAAAAGCTCATCAAAGTTCATCCTAAGACAAGAACGGGTGTTGTTTTGGTTTTAGGACAACTTTGATGAAAGGTTTTAATCCACTTCAAATGTTGACTACTGTATATCATGTACGTATGTACATATACACAACAACTTTTATTACATTTTTAATATCAAAATATTCATTCAATACTGTGAGAACACCAAATCATGAACTTTTGTTGCCTAACCCTAAATTATATTGACATATTGATAACTTTAAATGGTTCAAGTTACAAAACCAGCATACTAGGAGTTCTCATAAGTGAAAATGTAATCTCTGGATTATGAATAGACCGATGAGACAAACATAGTGGCATACCATGTTTCTACAAAAGCATTCTAATGTGTTCTAATAAAGAGGCTTTAATGATTCTTTAGCTCTGTCTTGTTACATTGTATTGTTCCATTTTTCTTTATCATTGCTCTATTTCTGCTAAGAGGAGAACTGTATAAACAAGCTTGCCGATAGCTGCCTCTGAGGCCATAAAGTTTATTGGGGGGCATGTTGTAAAAATACTCTCACCACAGTAACAAAAACATGTTGGTAATGCTCTTCATATGTAATTCTATATGAAGTACAAAGAGAACTTTTTATTAGGAAACCCAAATATTAGTTATAATTTCTTGATGCATTTAAAGCTGATTGTGTCTAAATGATTCAGACTCAGAAGAAGAACCCTGTGCCGTCAGAGAAAATTGGTTAACAAAGTATTACTGATTACTAGTGATTTTCGTGCAGTCCTAATTTAAGGTTGAAGAAAATTTTTTCCCCCCAATCTTAAAACTACTTTTTTAAGTCTGCTATTAAAAAAAAAAAAAAAAAAATTCGATAGATTTTTAATTAGGGCAAATAGTGTAAAACAGGGTTTATCCAATTGTCTATCTTCATTTAAAACACTAAACAAACTCATTACCCGTCTAGTCTATCTATTACTTATACAGCTGGTTGTTTACGAGGCTATTGTATCATAAACGTCCAATTACAATAGTTATACCCACTAATAATCTCTATAATGGCGAGAATAATTCTACATAAACACCGGAGCTGTAAAGCAATGATTCTAGTGACTCTCTATAAATAGCAGATATGGTTAAGTGCCTATGACACCTTTTCATTGAACCCAGCGGAATTTACTCACATACTCAACGAAATACCTGTGCTGGCCATGCCTTTACCAATTCTTATTATTATCAAACAAAAATATATACAAACATGTGTAACAGGGTTCATTTTATTGGTAACAGTTGTCTGTGGGGGTGTTTTTCAGCTGCAGGGACAGGACGACTGGTTGCAATCGAGGGAAAGATGAATGCGGCCAAGTACAGGGATATCCTGGACGAAAACCTTCTCCAGAGTGCTCAGGACCTCAGACTGGAACTAAGGTTTACCTTCCAACAAGACAATGACCCTAAGCACACAGCTAAAATAACGAAGGAGTGGCTTCACAACAACTCTGTGACTGTTCTTGAATGGCCCAGCCAGAGCCCTGACTTAAACTCAATTGAGCATCTCTGGAGAGACCTAAAAATGGCTGTCCACCAACGTTTACCATCCAACCTGACAGAACTGGAGTGGATCTGCAAGAGGGAATGGCAGAGGATCCCCAAATCCAGGTGTGAATAACTTGTTGCATCTTTCCCAAAAAGGCTCATGGCTGTATTAGATCAAAAGGGTGCTTCTACTAAATACTGAGCATTTTTCAGTTTTTCTTTTTTAATAAATTTGCAAAAATGTCAACAATTCTGTGTTTTTCTGTCAATATGGGGTGCTGTGTGTACATTAATGAGGAAAAAAAATTAACTTAAATGATTCAAACAAATGGCTGCAATATAACAAAGAGTGAAAAATTTAAGGGGGTCTGAATACTTTCCGTACCCACTGTACATATATATATATTATAATATTTTTAAGATGAACAACAATTTGTTGGAAAAAACTCTTTTTGAGAATTTTTTTTTTTTAACAAACGGAAATGCAATAAATCGGGCCATTGTTCTTGCAAAATAGCTGCCAGCAGTGACGAACGGCTCAGAGGGAGCATGAAATACATTATTAAATTGCATCATTGTGGCATATCTTGATATCAAATACCAGATTTTTGATAGTGTGAGTTCATTTGCTTGGTTCGCTTTGAAGGCCTCATCCTTCACCTTCATAATCAACCTTTGCCTTTGTTGATAATTCAGAGCATTTCAACATGACAATGTATTGATGTCAACACAAGTTCATGTTTGGCAATCCAAGATAGACGTGCAAGAAACAAACCTCAGTTCCTGAGATGTGAGGTGTGAATGATTAACCCACACAGAATGCTCAGTAAACTTTAGCATCAATAAAATAGCAGTATGATTTCAACTGTCATTCTGAGCATAATTTTCACAGAAGTACTGTAAAGTTTTTTTTTCACTCAAATTAGAAATGTAGTTAAAGGGTTGCAGGTCATGCCATATAGCCTAAGAAAAGACAATAACTGCTCTATATTCATCTTCAGGTGCAGTATTTTAAATTGACTAATGTATCCTGTGTCAAAGTTCAAATGTCAACAAGCTGAACATCCAAGACCTGGGGCAAGTTCAAGCTCAAACCGGTGTGCACCGTTTTGCTACGGTTTCCGGTTTGAACGACATGTTTCCTGGAAACGGTGTGCAACGGGGTTTGAGATGTGTTTTCTCTTGTTTGGTGGGTGTGTCAAACATGTCAGCCCAATCAGCAGCAACATGTATGTAAACCACGCGGTATTAAAGAGACAGCTCGCACAATGTAATTAACATCCAAGCTGCCATAGCTGCAACTCTTGCGTCATCAGGTGTGTGTGTTGAACGCACCACCGTTTCCGTTTAAAAAACGTTTTGCACCGTTTTTGTCGGGGCTGAACGCAGCCCTGGGCCCCATTCTTCGTACATGAATTACTGCATTATCTAGATTGAATTAGATTTAGACTCAATCCTTCCTCCTTCAAAACTAATCTCAGAGCTGTTGTCATAGCAACAATCCAGGTCTGTACATTTAAACCTGAATGAGAGCAGACTACAGCTTTTTTAAAGCAGATTTCTGTAAGTCAGCTGCTGGGATAATAATAATAATTATTATTATTATTATTATTATTTAAATTATTTTTATTATCATTATTTTAATATTGTACTATTATGGTGTATAAATTAATATTGTCTATAAAAATAGTCAGCCAATTCAATGAAAATGTAATGAAATTCTTCTTTATGCACCAAGAGCTTGTAACACTCCAAAGAGAAAGGAAAAATTGAAATCACATCATATGACCCCTTTAAAAAAAATCAATAGCATGTACAATATATTAAATCAAAGGTTCGCAAGCTTTTTGACTCCAAGACCTCCACATTATTGAAGATGACATTCAAAGGCCTCCCAAGATATTTTTGGCACTTTTGCTGCAATGACAAAGCAGATCACAAGTTATTGATTAATTGATTGAGTTATTAATTGAATTGATTGATTGATTGATTGATTGATTTAACTTTATTATCCAGCAATGTAAAAATTCTCCTTTGGCTTCTCATAGGAAAAACAAAACAAAACCAAAAACACAACAACTGAACACACACACGCACGCACGCACACACACACACAAACACAAAGTAGCCTACTTATTCTCACATTGTAGCTGTTCAATTAGTCATTCATTTGCTTTATACAGCACTGGAGATACAAAGAACAAAGTAAAGAGTTCTGTGATGCGCCGTTAGAAAAGTGTTCCTGATCCTTACTACATTTAAAGGGGTCATATGATGCTGCTAAAAAGAACATTATTTTGTTTGTGTGAACATTTGGGCGGCGTTATGCAAATCTTCCCACTTAGTGAGGTAGATATGTGGGGGCGTGTTAGAACGAGCCGTTTTAGGCAGGCGTGGTTGACTCTTAACTTTTATAAAGAATATCTCTTTGGATTTGAGACTTTAGTCTTTGCAAATGTACAGATCTTCTTTATGCACCAAGAGCTTGTAACACTCCAAAGAGAAAGGAAAAAATGAAATCGCATCATATGACCCCTTTAATTGATTTTCGCTTTTTCCAAGCAATGGAAGGAGCTTTAATGTACTATATGACCTTACGATGCAGGTAAATCTAAACAAATTACTCGTTACATTACAATCTCTTGTCAATAAAATAAAAATCTAAAGACTGTAAAAAATACTACAAATAAAAGATTTGTGAATCCTACAACAAACAGCTAGGCCTACATGTTTATTAGGCTATGTCTTCTTATCCTTATGTATTTTGGAGCCAGAGATTAATTATCACGATCAGATGATGTCGTCAGATCTATTAAGTAGATAAAAAGAACACGGAACAGCGATGCACGAATAAATACAATTAAGCATTTCTTAAAAGAGAGAGAGTCGTTCGCTCGCGAAGTGGGATGTCCTGTTGTTCTCATGCTCATGCATGCTTATTAATGCACTAATACGCAATTACAACCAGTTCTACTTTTAGGTAGCCTATAATTAACTTCATTTCATGCTGTATGGGAGAGTGGGAGCGTAAACACAATCAGGTAGTTTCGTCAATAACGCATTTGACCATTTGAGGATCTAAGACTGATCTCTGGGATGAAATGAAATACCACACAGCACTGAAAGCGGAATGGTTCAGTAATTTTGCATTCAAAAACCAAAGTGTAATTGCAGATTTCCGTTGAACACAAGACATAAAGCTTGTTGAACTGAACTCTGACCCGCAAAAAGCCAAAAGTCATGTGAGCAAAAAAAAAGACCGCAAATGTCACATATACTTAACGCACATTTTAAAGCTATAGTGCAGGTGGATGGGAACTATATAATAACATTTTAATTAATCTATTAGTGGCTTAGCACTGAAGGGCAACTATTTTATGTCTTCTTATTTGAGGCAGAGACCTGTTGGTTTTTAGTGCATAGACACCTTTTTCTTTACTTTTTCTCTGTTGTTTTTTCCAATAGCAGCTGTTTTCATGTTGCGAATCGACATATTTGTATTATCACCAGTTTTTGTCATCATCACCATCGTTCCCTGAGGTAGGCTACCTGAGCAGTTTGAGGACAGCAATATCCAGAGGAAACCTGATATGCATAATGCATCACTTGCGACATGATTTAAAGGTACTAGTAAAGTTTGTCATCCTTTCCTATCAAAATGCTTGCTACGGATGCGAAAATGCAGAAATTAGAACCTTATCCGAATTTTTTATGACGGACGAAAGTTTCGGAGACAGTGTTTAAACGTGATTGACACAACGTGAGGTCGTATTTTTTTTATAACGTGCGAAAATTTCGGACTCAGTTTGCAAAGACCTTTACTGTATGTTAAATCCAATTATTCCATGGGTAGTCTGAATACTGGATTCTGATTGGCTGGCAGCTATGCAGTAAAACCGTGTAATGCACAGGTAGTTCCACAGGTGGGGGGGGGGCGAGCGAGTCGGAGATTGCAGACTGCGCTGCAAAAAATTGGATTAAAAGTTTGTTTTGCTATATTGATGCAAACAAAAAATTGCATTCATACTCAAACAGAGTATTGAACAAACTCAAAATGCTAAAACTAAAAACATTCTTGAGCAAATATAATTCACAAATTTCTTTAGAAAGAAGTATTATTTTTCATATTTATATTAACTATATTGTATCAATATTTTATTTTTAAAATATATAGGGCCTATCACTATTCTCCCACCATGATTCACCGTCATTCCATGTTAAATCAAACAAATTCCAGAAACTTCCCAGCAGCTCAAATTTTAGATTTTGTTCAAGACAAACATAAATAGTGAAAAAAAAGTTAAATGCCATGGATGTTTATTTACCGAGTAGGCATAATACACTTTTTTCTTTTAAAGAGATATGTCTAAAAAACAAATGGATGTTAAAACTAGAAAAGGATGATGAAATATGCTTGAAAAAACAAGATTTTATGTTTTAGTGCCTGTAACATAAGAATTATTATTAACTTCATTCTTCATTTTCAGTCAATGCCATATATGGTTCAATCCCATAGATACAGGTATCTCAAAGCATCTCTGTGTCCAAATTGTTGAATCTTACAGTTGCTGGTAGCCACTGACATCCACAGTATAGGGGGAAAAAAAGGTCAATGGCCTACCAGCAACTGTTTGGTTATCAACATTCTTCAAAATATCTTCTTAACTCAACAGAAAGAAATTCAGACAGGTTTGGAATATCATGAGGGTGAGCGATTTCCTTTAGGAATGAGCATGTAATTTAGTAAGCTTCATTAAACTTGAAATATATATAGCTTCAAGATGGTTGACTTGGGAGTAAAACATATTTGAAAATAAAGACAATTATGTCACCTATTGCTGTTGGTGCTACTTTTGTTTGGACCCTGATAATTGCCACTTGTTGCTATATTTATTTATTATTGTATTTTTTATTATTATTCTGTCTTAAGAGCATCTGGGCACCAGAGACCGTAAATCACAGAGGTCCCAAAATTGGAGGTATGGTTATAACTCTATACTGTGAATCACAAATGATAACTGTAATTTTAATGTTATCCACTAGAGGAAGCCACAGGATACTAATCTCTACTAGTTACTTATATATTTATTACTGAGTCTGAAGAGTAAATTTCAAGGCAGCACAGTTTTGTGAGAAATCAGGTATAAATTAATCATACAAATGGCATTAATTTAAAATATGTATATAATTGCTTAATAAAGTGCATAATAAAAAAATGGACACTTAATAAACTGTTAATAAGTAATAACAATCAAATGATAAATAACTGAAATATCTGAACGACTTAGTTACCTTAAAGATGTCCAAATATGCAGTACATAAACTAAGCTATCAGGCCAGTCAGGTCTGTATGCTATTCTAGAACATAAGCTAACTAAAACAGACATTTATTGTCATTATTTATAATGTAGTTCAAACTACATATTTCCTACAGTGATTGTGTAGGAAGCAATCAGGCGCCAAAGATCGCTTGGGGTCCTTATGGATACCAATTTTGAAGGCCAAGAATCCTTGATTTTTTTTTTAGGTCAGTGAAGAGGATTTCTATCTATTATGCACTATACCCTGCAAAAGCTAGGCGAGTTCGGCACATAAATGTGGTATGAATCGTCTGTGTCTGTGGTTGCACAAGGTTGACTTTCACGAATGGCCATGATGCATGCAGCCGAATGTGTCTCTGTGACAGTGTGTCCTCACTGCAGTGCAGACAGAATGAGGTGCAGCGACATTTCTGTACAGATCCTATAACAGAAACTTTTATATGGATGAAGCTGCATGTATGCATGCACATGAAATGATCCAGGTTTTCTTGTAAACGCTCTCTGATAATGATGTCCAGTCAGAAATTATGATCATCCCACAAAGCTGCTCAGGCCGTCATTTTCTTCTTCTCAGAAAGTGATGAAATGGTCAAAAGTAGTCATCTAGTAGTGTGGGTTTTCCAGGTAATGCATATACTTCTCGTAAATACTACTGTGTATTGTGCATGTCATTTTGACAGACATTGATGTTGTGATATTCAAATAATGTGGAATTGAATACACATAGGTTGTAAGGTAATAATTATTTATTTATTTTGTAGTATATATTTAGTGAAAAAAGTAAATATTTTATGTTTACCTGGATGCCATATGACCATTAACCAATGTCAGAGAACTGTGAACACGCAAATGTGATACTTATTAAAATATTTATTTTAAAATCTTAGGGATACTTAAAGGGGTCGTTGATTATGATTCACTTTTTTAACTTTAGTTAATGTGTAATGTTCCCGTTTGAGCATAAACAACATCTGCAAAGTTCAATGCAAAGGGAGATATTTTATTTTACAGAATTAGCTTTTTTTGAACATAACATATCAAATGTAACGTCATCAAAGTACTGCAAGAGCAATTCAATAGCAGCTGTCTGACTCAGTCAGCACAGCTCCCCCAGAGTGTCTAACATGAGCTCTAAATCTATTTACCTGACAAATATTGCATCCATTTCATGTTCAATAAAGAAAATGCCCAAACTGCTCTCTTTTCTACACTGCTCCATAGGGTCACATAGGAGTTATTGAGATCCATTCATCTTTGCCTAGTTTCATCATTTCATGCTTACTCTCAGTTTACAATCTGTACTCACAGATTTGTACACTTTTTTCAGTTTTGCATATATACCGATAGATTTGGAAACTGTATTAGCACACACTTTAATTTGGTGACCAGTTCTCACTATTAACTAACCATTAACTATGACTTTTGCCGCAATAAACTCCTAATTTGCCGCTTATTAACAGTTAGTGAGGTAGTAATTAAGTTTAGGTATGGGGTAGTATTAGGGATCTAAAATATGATCATGTAGAATAAGCCATTAATATGAGCTTTAATAAACAGTACTAGTACAAGTACTAATAAATATGCTAGTAATACGCAACTAGTTAATAGTGAGAATTGATCCCTAAACTAAAGAGTTACCCTGCATTAATAGATTTGTTGCTCCTTTTCTAAATGTAGAAATCTCTGTCCACTGATTCATTTACAATACAGTTAATCATTTGCTAAAATATTATAAAAGATCATTTTAATAAATAATAACAACAAAAAGGAGTCACTCCAAATATCTATAATATTACTATGCTATAGTATTACTAAAACTTCTTCATGATAAAATATGTTGATTTAATCAATCTTAAACCCAATGTGCATCAAAGAAAGTATGAGGGTTAGCAACTGTTGTGCAAAAAATAAAAAATTAAAAATACTAATGTTATTAACTCTCACCATCATTAAGTATTAGTGAAAGCTTCAATAACATAAGAAAAGAAACAATGCAGTTTATATACAGTCTTACTTTAAAGTGGATGGCTAATGTAATCCACACAAAGATAAAGTACAAATGCAGAAGAACTACAAAATAAAACATTAATCATAAAATGGATGCAACCTGGCAACTTATAATGTCAGTGCAGTGACCGTTTGCTAGGATGCGGCTTGGCGGTAAGTGCTTGGTCGTCATGGAAATGACACTATATGTCAAATTGATGCATATAGTTAACAAATTAACCTTGTTTCCTTTTTTTTCTTGTAAAAGTGTGCCCATCACTTGTAGTTTTGGTGAGAGTGAAGGGGG
>NW_015651557.1:87975-90208 GCF_001515625.1 Sinocyclocheilus rhinocerous | reverse complement strand
TAAACCCAATGTGCAGCAAAGAAGGTATGAGGGTAAGCAACTGTTGTGCAAAAAAAAAATTAAAAAAAATACTAATGTTATTAACTCTCACCATCATTAAGTATTAGTGAAAGCTTCAATAACATAAGAAAAGAAACAATGCAGTTTATATACAGTCTTACTTTAAAGTGGATGGCTAATGTAATCCACACAAAGATAAAGTACAAATGCAGAAGAACTACAAAATAAAACATTAATCATAAAATGGATGCAACCTGGCAACTTATAATGTCAGTGCAGTGACCGTTTGCTAGGATGCGGCTTGGCGGTAAGTGCTTGGTCGTCATGGAAATGACACTATATGTCAAATTGATGCATATAGTTAACAAATTAACCTTGTTTCCTTTTTTTTCTTGTAAAAGTGTGACCATCAGTTGTAGTTTTGGTGAGAGTGAAGGGGGTTTGATGATATGGGCAAATTTTTTTTTTTTTTTTCATCAGGCAAATGGAAGAAATTTTTCACTTTGAGGTGTCTTTGGATAAAAGCATCTGCTAAATGAATGAATGTCTGACTAATAACAGTCAATAAAAGTAACACCAGAAATAATAATGCCCTAATGTAACTAATGAAATCATATCTACATTTTGTTTAAATAAACAATTAATAATTCATAATTAATCTATGAATAATGTCAACATGTTTATGTGAGTTTATGCGGAGGCAGGGATTTCTAATTTGAGAGGAGGGGCTACAGCTGAGGCGGAGATTTTATAATTGAGAGGAGGGTCTACAATTCTGTGGATTGCAAAACAGTGGGTACAAATTGTGAAATTGGTTGGATTCCAGTTGCTGCCATCCGGAGTTTTGATATAACATTATATTCATTCAGTAACTATCCGTTCCCCATGGAAGAATCACAAATTTTAATATGTCAGCCTGTACTGCCAGAAATGTGAAAGGCATCCCATTTGACCAGAAACTGGGATAAAACCTATCCCTTCAAGGGATAAAAAAAGAATGAGACGAATGTGGATATCAAAAGCAGAGGCAAGGAGATCCTTGTTTCTTGTAATAATTTAGGTGTGTGTGTGTTTGTCAGGGGGTCATTTGGAAGAGAAGAAACATTTACATGTATGCATTTGGAGGACACTTTTATCTAAAGTGGCTTGCACTGCATTAAGATACAGATTTTAAACATGCACGCATTCCATGCAAATTGAACCCAAGAACTTAGTGCTATTGATGTTCTAATTTGTCTGTAATACTGTAACTTTTCTATTTGCATTTATGTGATACAAGCAGCAAAGAAAAGAACACACAGTCATTGGGCTTATGTGTGAAGAGGAGCAATGTGGAGTTAAGGAAGTAATGAGCATAAAAACATTTCCCCTCATTATTATACTTGGTGGAAGGCGCCCTAATTGTAAGCGGTTCAAAACCCTGTTCCCGGATCTCCTTCTTAACAGGGCACATTTTGCATGTCTCCCTAATAAACCGATTCAGGTCATCAGCTGTGTAGAGCTTCCAAGACCTGAAATGAGTGTGTAAGACAAAGAGAGGAGAGGATTCAACATGCGCAGTGTTGAGGGGGTTCCAAGAACAGGGTTGGGAACCACTGGCTTGAAATCTCTGATCAAACTATCAGTGAGAGCAATGGTCTTGTGAAGTGAAACGATCGATCCGTGCAAGAAACTAAACATTATTTACAACATTATTACCTATAATTCAGAGCCTCCGACGAATGGGAAAGACCAATTTGTTTCCGTGAACTGGCTCTTTCGGACAGTTCATTTCAATGAACTGGTTCCAATAACTGATTTACCAGTTTGTTTATGTAATCACACAATGACATCACATATATGCAATTACTCTGCTCAAAAAATTAAAGGAACACTTTGAAAACACATCAGATCTCAAAGGGGAAAAGTATCCTGCTGGATATCTATACTGATATGGACTGTGTAATGTATTAGGAACGAAAAGTTGCCACATCGTTTGATGGAAATGAAAATTATCGACCTACAGAGGGGCTGAATTCAAAGACACCCCGAAAATCAAAGTGAAAAAATGATGCAGCAGGCTAGTCCATTTCGCTGAAATTTCATTGCAGCAACTCAAAATGGTACTCGGTAGTTTGTATGGCCCCCATGTGCTTGTATGCATGCCTGACAACGTCTGTAATGAGACGACGGATGGTGTCCTGGGGTATTTCCTTCGAGATCTGGACCAGGGCATCACTGAGCTCCTGGACAG
>NW_015651557.1:86808-87509 GCF_001515625.1 Sinocyclocheilus rhinocerous | reverse complement strand
GTAGGGTCTGACAATGGGTCCAAGGATTTCATCCCGATACCTAATGGCAGTCAGGGTACCATTGTCCAGCCTGTAGAGGTCTGTGCGTCCCTCCATGGATATGCCTCCCCAGACCATCTTTGACCCACCACCAAACTGGTCATGATGAACGATGTTACAGGCAGCATAACATTCTCCACGGCTTCTCCAGACCCTTTCATGTCTGTCACATGTGCTCAGGGTGAACCTGCCCTCATCTGTGAAAAGCACAGGGCGCCAGTGGCGGACCTGCCAATTCTGGAGTTCAATGGCAAATGCCAGTCGATCTCCACGGTTCCGGGCAGTGAGCACAGGACCCACTAGAGGACGTCGGGCCTTCAGGCCACCCTCATGAAGTCTGTTTCTGATTGTTTGGTCAGAGACATTCACACCAGTGGTCTGCTGGAGGTCATTTTGTAGGGCTCTGGCAGTGCTCATCCTGATCCTCCTTGCACAAAGGAGCAGATACCGGCCCTGCTGATGGGTTAAGGACCTTCTATGGCCTTGCCCAGCTCTCCTAGAGTAACTGCCTGTCTCCTGGAATTACCTCCATGCTCTTGAGACTGTGCTAGGAGACACAGCAAACCTTCTGGCAATGGCACGTATTGATGTGCCATCCTGGAGGAGTTGGACTGCCTGTGCAACCTCTGTAGGGTCCAGGTATCGCCTCATGCTACCAGTAG
>NW_015651557.1:55254-85470 GCF_001515625.1 Sinocyclocheilus rhinocerous | reverse complement strand
ATAGTGAACACACCCCCGGAGTAGTGGGCAGCCATTTTTTGCTGCGGCGCCCGGGGAGCAGTTGGGGGTTCGGTGCCTTGCTCAAGGGCACCTCAGTCGTGGTATTGAAGTACAATAGTAATATATTTCATAATTTCTTCAAGTTAAACCAAACTCTAATTTTATCGGTTTGTGGTGAAGATCTGTGAGTTTCAGTGTGTGTTTAATGGTAGTTTTTGTGTAAAGCTGGTAAAGTGACTCTCACAGTAGCTCTGGAGAGGAAGTTTACATGTTCATGTCTCATATATTGAGACGCAGATGCTGGAATCACCATGAGTGTCACGTGTGTTTGAGTTTGTGTATTAGACAAAATTATACCATTCATTTACACAGAGACATGCAGAACATGCAGAGTTATTAGATACATGCACTGACTGGCTGTTGTTGCATTTATGTCTGCTGTTAGATGAATCCATAGAGTAACAATGTCCAGAGCTTATCATCGTTATCGACATAAATTTTATCCGATCTCAATATATCGTCTATCACCCAGCCCTATTTTCAGATCAGTCCGGACTCTCATAGATGCCCCTGGTGCCTAACCTGTCCCTAATGAGCCTGTAAGGCCTATCAGCCACTTTGGGTAAATTGTGCATTGATTCTTTTCTATTATTTCTTCTATAGATAGAGCAAAAGACAGACATCATTAAATTCACATGCAAGGGAATTTCTACTAATAGCAATAGGCAATAACAGGCCATCCCAATGTGTAAAAATCTATGCTGCAATGCTTGCGTTTGAATGAAAGGACTTTGACTGAATGCGAATATGAAAAAGTACTGTAGGCTTCGTTTCATCCGAGAGCATTTAAAATAGCTATTTTGGCCATCTCTTCATACAGTATATGCAGACTGCTGTGAAGTAACAGTGTGATGCACACTGAAAGTGTGTGGGTGTGTTTTACTGTCTGCATGGCTTCATGTGTGTGAGCATGTGAGGAGAGGAGGAGGATGTGGCTGCCATGGTAACGAGGGCTGTGTATGGAGGACAGCAGCCAGTCGCAGGCAGCCACAGAAAGATCTATCCTTTTTTCCTCATTCCACTTCCACTTTACCGATATAGAAAACGATCTCCAGACCAAGCGTTTGATCGCGCTCCTGTCCCTCCTGCCTGACGCTTCAAACGCATCACCTCACAACACTCTCATCAGACGCAGGAAACGCACACATCTCCAGGATGGCAACCATCACCTGCACGCGCTTCACAGAGGAATACCAGCTTTTTGAGGAACTGGGAAAGTAAGTTCTAATCGCTGCATTTCTTTAAACCGATATCAAGGTATGTTTGAGCTGCACAATGGCCCGAGATGTTATTTTCATTCCAATGCAATGCTTTTGTAACATATCAGCTCAAGTTAAGAGCGTTAGAACTGTCAGACAGCTTGTCCATTAAAGAATAAGGACAACGTAGCTGGAAAATATCCCCGATAGATAGAACTGCAAATCCACTACGAGTTTCATCTGAAAGTGGTTGTGAGGCAAATCTGGTAGGGTTTGGTTTGAATGTAGCATAATATGAAATCACCGTATGTGTAGAATTGATCAGTATGTCCTAACTTAAGAAGGCACATAACGCAACTTTCATTACATAACAAGCAGACACTGGGTGGAGGAGATCCACAGAGGAAATGACTTAAAAGTTCTGCGGCGAGATCTGAAGAGTGATTCCAACATTATGCCATTAACGGTGCATTAAAACAATCTCATGCTTTCAGAGAGAGGGAAAAAAAATCACAATGTGGAGTATTAGCACAATCATCATACAGTTGTGATTTAAATATAGTCATAGTTGCAGTAACAACCCAAATGGATTTAGGCAAATTCTTGATCTGTAAGAAGATACATTATACATGTATGTATGTATGTATGAGTATATATATACACATATACAGTATATATATATATACACACACACACACACACACACATATGTAGTGTGTATATCTCAAGACACCTTACAGTACAATACAATGAAATGAGCCAGCTTATAATTATGAATAATTACGTTCATAAATGTTACACACTTAAATTTAGATACCTGTACGTTGAGGCACATAGTGCCTGTAACAATGCTGTGAAATGTTGAGGCAGAAGTACAAAAAAATCTGCTTGCTTCCCTCTTTCCATCCACCCACTCTGTACTACAGCATTTTTTTTCCTAAGCGAGTGCACTGTATACTTGTTTTCTTGATTTGAGAGCATGTAACACCTCTACAGAGATGGGTCTTCAACTCCATCTGGCCTTGTGCCCACTGCTCTACTCCCACACACACCCTCATACTGAACACACACACACACAGTCTTTTTCTGTGGGCAGTCAAACTGCTTACATAATTGCATTTGTGGGTGGCAATTCAATTCAGACATTGAAATATTGCATAATCCAATATATTACTGCCTGCCTAGCAGGTAAACCTGCGTCTTTTTCTTGAAGTTTACATTCACAGTGCACTAAATGTTCAACATACAGACCTTGCTTCCATGTTCTTCTGGTTTTTAGGGGAGCCTTTTCTGTGGTGCGGAGATGTCTGAAAGTTCTCTCAGGGCAAGAGTATGCTGCAAAGATCATCAACACAAAGAAGCTGTCTACTCGGGGTAGGTGCACAGATCAGTCCAACAAACAGTTCAAATGCTATAATAACGCCATCAAGGTTGGGAATTGTAAGCAATCATTAGGGACTACAGAACATCAGCAGTGGACTCAATTTATAGTTGATTTATTGCTGTAGTCAATCTTAAGCCCCCCATTTACAAAACTGGTGACTTTTATTTGTTTGTAGGCTCATGTCATAGCTATGTATCTCATGTGAGACGTGAATTACCTCATTAATTAGTCATTAATAAGTCTGTAAAGAACAAAAATGTTACTTTTGAGGACCAAGTCAAACATCATTTTACCTTTTAACAATCACTCCTTTTCATTTGTGACAAATACGTGGGCACTTTTAGATATGACATTCACTAATGGTGACTAGTGAATGCTGTGTTGAGGTTAAGAGCAAATTCAGTATAAAAACCTCTAAGTGCCCAAATACAGCCGTTGTGCTGTTATTAACGTCTGACATGTTAGATTATATAAGTAGGAATTGTCAGAGATGAGGCGGAATTTGAAATTGAACGTCAGTTCAATCATAGTGAATGTTAAAAATGTGTTGTTTTGCAATGTGGGTCTAAATGCGGTTTCATTTCTCATTGTGATTGGAAAATAAGCTAAAAACAACTGAACTGGAGGATTCGTATGAAAAACAAAAAAACAAAAAAAAACAAATATACAGCTGGATTATGATGGACTACTATGTATGCATTTGTCTTTTTTTTAAAAAGAAATTTCCTTACAAATGGTGATTGTTGTATGATTGTCATAGCTGAAAAAGGAAGGTTTTTTTCCCCCCTGGAAGCTGATATTGTAAAAGCTGAAAGTCAAGTAGAGCAGTAGGAGGCAGTGATATACCCTGAAGACAGCCGCACACCTCCTACACCATGTTGCCAGGCACACATCTTGTTATATGCTTCAAATAGTAGCTACTGTACTTGCATTGTTGTTTTAATGGGTTTTTAAACAATGCAGTGTGCATGCGATCCATCATCGCAGCTAACAGGTTTTCTGTCAGTCTGTCAAAAGCCGACCAATTCAATCACATTATGTGTTTTTTTATTACTGCATAATAGTAATGCATATTCTGAGAACAGACATTTCTATTCTATTCTATTCTATATTTTAATAGACCCGTTTCTGTGTATGTGAAAACAGAGGTAGTAACATTTGGTGAGAAAATAATGTGAGATTTCCAGAAGAAGAAATGACAAACCATTCTTCTTTTTTTTCTGTTCAGTACGCGGCCAAAAATGTTGGCATCCTTGCACAATTTCTTCCAAAAAACTGTTGAAATTAAAACATTTGTTATCCATATATGTAAGTGTGCAGTTGAACCAAAAAAAAAAAAAAAAGAGCAAATTCCACAGAAAAATCCTAAAATTGCCTGGTCAATATTATTGACATCTTCTAGAGGTAGTTAAAAATAATTAGATTTCATTTTTTTTTTTTTTACTTTGCAACTGAACTTTCTTGTCGCAAGATGAAAGTGCCTGCAGTATAATAATCATGCATTCAACCAGTCTGAATAGAGAAAATGACTCATTCTCCTGTTTGTGTTACTGTGTACCGCAATGAGCATGAACAAAAGAAAGAAAACCAGAGAACTATCTGAGGTCATGCACAAGATTGTAGCCAACCACGGACAACCTCGAGGCTACAAGTGAGATCTCCAGAGATCTCGATATTCCTCTTTCCACCATGCTTCATGTTAGCAAGATGTTTAGGGCTCATGGCATTGTAGCCAACAGCACTTGACATGGCCACATAAGAAGACTTGATAGAAGATCGCAGTGAGGGACTATTCGAATTGTGGAGAAAGCAGATTGAAGATGACCTTCAGACACAAGGTATGACAGTTTCTTGCACCAGCGCACTCACCCAGCAACTTGCATCATCTGTCAAAAACTCAAAGAAAGGGAGTTATGTGGTAAGAGAAATCCATGAGGACCCCACCGACTGACATAAGAAAGCCAGATTGCAATTAGCCAGAACATGACAAAATACTTATAGAAGAATGTCCTGAGGGAAGATGGGTAAACCATACCATCTCTATATTTAAAGAAAACAAAATTAAGCCTTCTAACAAAAGAACACCTTCCCTACAGTCAAACATGGAGGTGGTTCAGTGATGTTTTGTGGTTGCTTTGTTGCCTTTGCCTTCAACGTGTGCAGGGCTTGAATTTCTGTGCGGGAATATCTACACATTCCCGCAGGTTCTGCGCTCATATCGCGGGAAATTCCCACAAGCCTTTCAGCTTGAAAGACGATCGGGACAGATGATGGAATGTATCATTTACAAGTGATTTATCATTTACTTACCAATTTTAACATTCAAGCACAAGAAGACAGAAAAGTCAACACAGGAAATACAGTACTGGCGCACTCTCTGGGACTATTAGATCTGTGCACAAAGTATTAACGAGACAGCAGCCTAAATAAACCTGCTGCTGTCTGGTTCATTAATGTTTATTTATACAGGGAAGACTGTCCAGTGTTATTTTACAGTTAAATACATTTCTGTAGTATTTTTGTACCTGGATATTACAGGTTTTTTTTATCTTGCTGTTGTATTTATTTGTGCGATTGCTTGTCATTTATTTGTTCTTATTTTATTACTGACTGTTTGCCTGTCTTTTTTAGTTAAGATAAATTCACTTCAGAGTTTGAAATCAAAGTTTCTTATGCTGTCTGTTAAGCTATTGTCAGAAAGGGTGTCAGAAAGCTTGGTCTCCATCAAAAGTCTTCTACAAATCTCCCAGTATCTTTTAGTTCATCCTAAATGCACTTCAAAAAGCACCCAGGCAGACACAATTCTGGATTGTTCTGCAGTGGCCAGCAATGAGTCTATATCTAAATCACGTTGAAAGCTTGTGGAGAGGCCCGAAAACTGCAGTTATGGGAAGGCATCAATTTAATATGGGAGAACTTGATTTGCGCAAGAAGAGTGGGCCAAACCTACAGCACAGAGGTGCAGAAAGCTTGTTGATGGTTTTAGGAAGTACTTGATTATATGTATATTGCTGTTCTATCAAATATTAAGTCTAAGGTGTCTATAATTTTCTCAATGCCATTTTGTTCTGAATCAAAAACAAAGGTCCTGTAATACTGAAATAAAAAGTTGGAGAAGAAATATTTTGTCATTTTTAGGTAAAAATGTGGGTAATTGGGGAAAAAAAGTGCAAGGGTGCCAATATTTTTGGACACAACATGGTGAATTTACAGAGGCTTAAATCAAAGATTTCACATAAATACATGTAGGCAATGAAATTCAGATCAAGGTAAGTTTCAGTAATGAGGCACAATATGGTCAACATAAAGTATTTGGTTGACTGAAAGTGTTGGATTACTAACTGGATATCATGGGGAAGCCTGGGCAGTTGCTGCAGTGGTTAGTGAAGATAAACCAGTCCTCGAAGTTGCCTGCCAGGGATTTTATGACAAGTTAAGATGTAACTCTTCCTCTCTCACGTACCCTATCTAACCACTTATAGTACTGTAAAACTCGTTCATACACTCTAGCAGTTGTAGCATAGACTGTCAAAAATGATTTATGACTATGTCAGTCATGCAGTTTGGTTCAGATCTGTTCCATCTGTAGAGCAACTATTAAATGCATTGAACATTTTGATTTTGTGTTAACACTTTAGTTTAGGGGCCAATTCACACTATTAACAAGTTGCTTATTAACATGCCCATTATTAACATATTGGCTGTTTATTAGTACTTATAAAACACATATTCTGCATGACCATATTCTACCTAATCCTACCCAAAACTGGTTTCACTTCTTGTTTCTGTAAACTCAGATGAAATCCTGGAGGTAACTATGCATTAAAAAAGTTACTTTGTCTTATTTCATCTCTGTTCTAGTCTGAATATTCTTGGAACTTTTCATTATGGCTGATGTCAAGTCGCTGCCTCCTTAAGATTAATCACTTTGTTGCATTCCTCATTTGTAATGCACTATTAGAAAGCATCAGCTACATAAATGTAAATGTAGTGAGAAGTATGTATGTGTCAGAGGAAAAGTGTCATCTACTGGTGTTCACAGGATCACACTTCAGATAACAAATCAAACTCTTTGGGTGTTTTTTTTTTTACTTTATATGTAAAGAGTTCAATTGAGAATTCAAATGTACAGGGAGTGTCACTAAAAGGTTAATGCTCTATTGTGTTGGCAAATACACCAAACCCAACCCTAAACCTACCCGACAGTGTTAACGAATGCAATAGTGATACAAAAACATATTCGCTGATGTAGCCGTGTTGTTTTGTCGAACTGTAGGTTCACAGTATTTGTACCGGAGCGCTTCACTTCACAAGAGCAATGCCGTATCACGTGATCTACTGAACAAACCTACTGCGTTAGAAAACCCATACATATAAAGCTGTATATGTGACGCTAGCGTTCATAAGTATCAGTTTTCAAATCTCACAGCATGTTGTAATATTGTGCAAGGAACTGTGCGAAAATGAATCTTTCTTAAAGGGGTCATGAACTGAGAAGCCAAAATTCCCATGATCTTTTGACATTTAAGAGGTAATTGTACTATAAAAAACATCCTGTAAGTTTCAGAACTCAAAACTTTGTCGTTAAAACAGTTTATATTGAAGCTAGTCTGCCACAATTACAGATTTTGTAATGTACCACTCTATGATGTAATAGTGTGGATAAGCACCGCCTTCTACGTCGCTGCCTGTTTAACCCCGCCCACTGATTCGTGCATGTAGTGTTTACGAGAGAGGCAAACGCGCAGGTATACACAGAAACCAAACGATGAAGATGCTCCTAATACAAGACGCTGTGCAGTGCCTTCCTTCTGATCCCAACATTAGGAAAGAGTGGATTAACTTTATTTTTAATGAAGATGCAGGCCACGTCAGTAAGAACTTGGTCCTTTGTTCACTTCATTTTACCACGGATTCGTTTACAAACAAGGCACAATTCGATGCGGAATTTTCAAAAAGATTGAAACTAAAACACGATGCTATGCCAACAGTAATGTCGCAACACAAGTGTGAGTAACTGTTTTCAATTCGCGGTCACTATTTCTTTGTCTCTTCTTACAGATCGCTTGTTATGTATTGAGTTATTTATGCGTTTTTGACCTAAATCACAGCAGCGTGTGACTATGAAGAATGTACGCTGTCAAACATGCACAACTGATAGCCAATCATGTCAGTGGGCGTTTACTTCCGTGTCTACAATCCGCCACACCTATTCCAACGAAGCGTTCTTAAGGGGTTAAAAACAGGACAGAAAATGGCCTATTACTTCTAAATTATAATGTTTTTGATGTAAAAATCTTGATAACATAATAAGTGGACCCCAGAGAACAGTACAAAATAAAAAACAAAGGCAGTTCATGACCTCTTTAATTGAAACTCTGGGCTTGTAAACCATACTTTGTGTGAAAAGGAATAAAAGCTGTCTGACTTTTACTGCCTCTAGTGTTCATTCCAACTGGAAACTGTTGTGATTTCGTACATATATGTACGTTTTTTGAGTTTTGCAAAAATGAAGGTGGAATGAGCCTGCTCAATTCCAATGAGCCTGGGCAGCAACCAGGCAGTTATCCCCCACCTTTAAAGCCATTAAAATTGGATCTATCTAATATAGATCGTAATCCTCAAATAGAAATCTACAGAGAGTATGTATGCAATCAAATATGGAAGAATAACTAAGAAATGAGTGATTCAGATGTGCTGCCTCTGGCAATGCCTACTTGTATGATACTGTTCAAACAAACTAAACAAAAAAAAAATGCAGAGCTATCCCTAACTAGGGGAAAACGTAACTGCATTTTCCTAGTTCCTGCATACATTGACCAAAAGCATTGTGAAAGAATGTATTTTGGAACCTCCACCCATTTAAGATGTCATCCTTCAAGATGTGGCAAATTCTCTGAGTCTTACTGGTTTGCTTTCTCTTCTGTTGGATCAGCCTTCCATTTTAGGCTCAATGATTTATAGACATTGGGCACAGTCTCTAATATATTGATGGGGACCCTGCATCGTGGCCTTGAGTTGTTCTTCTACTTTTGTGAGGTATTCGGTTGGAAGGAATGCTACCAAGAATGTCCATATCCAGTTATGGATCTTAATACTCTTAGCTATTCACCAGCTTTGGGCATGTCCAGAGAGAACAACATTGAGCATTGCCACAAGCTCTGTGTCTGACAGTTGCCAGCGATGTTCACATTTCTCAATGAACATCAATTATCTCCCTAGCAGAGCCAAAACGATGAAATTCTAGGTTAATGGGGGTCTAATATTGGAAGCAACTGGCATATTTGATGGTGTCCCTTCATTCTCTGTAGAGGTTGCTACAAATGGAAAATGGATCACTGGGGTGCTGGTTTTCCTGAGATGAGCCACTTCCTATTTTCAATGTTTCACAACTCCTTGCTCTAACGTGGCCAACGATCTGTGCTTAAATGTTTTATATCTTCAAATTGCTGACTTAACTGACTTGGGGTTCGAATCCCTGCTGAGACAGGAGGCCCCCCGGGTAGGTGTGAGTGTGTTTGTTATATCCCTGTGATGGACTGATCAATCAGTTAAGGGTGTTATTACATTTGGCCCAAGATAGCAGCATCCCCACAACCCTACATAGGACAAGCGGCTCAGATAATGGATGGATTTAAGACAGCCTATTGTAATGGTATGATGAGACTGTACAACATTTGGCAAACAAGTCTTAAAGATTTTTGAGTAACACTTTATTTTGATAGTCCACTTTAGATACTCTTCTATCTACACGTAACTTTGCCACTCCATGTCTACTAGCAGTCATTAGAATATCAGTAGACTGATCTGCTCACATTTTATTCTGATGGTCCCCAACCAAGTGGCAACCTCCCCCTCTCTCTCGTGAAGCCAACAAGGAAGTGACTTAAACTGTAATTCATCAACTGGCCGCTAGAGGCTGGCTGCAAAAGGGAGTCAATCCCATAGACTCCACATGTTAAAATGCCCAACTTTACCGCAGAAAAAAACATGTTTACAGCCTGGTTCAAAAAATGATTTTGGTCTTTATAGCTAATTTTGCCCTTCATGACAACTGTGAGGGGGGTGAATTTTTTTATAACTCATCCGTTTAAATTATATTAAGCCTTAAAGTTCTGCATAATTAAGGGCGTGGCCACTTGAGTGACAGGTGGATTGCCGCTGCTGTCACCACCGTCGAGCTAGGTGGGCGTGGCTTCTTTGCCCATTTTCGATTATCCGGGAGTGACGCGCGGTGACGCGCTGCCAAGATGGCGACGGCCGGCTCCTCCCACTTTTGAGCTTCAAAAACGCTCTTCGGAAATCTACGGGTGACGTCACGGACACTACGTCCATGTTTTTATACAGTCTATGTCCCCAACACACATTCTACTGACTATAAGTAGCTTGGCAAGTACAGGTCAACTTATTCTACTAACCCTAACCCAACAGTCTACTAGTACTCTAATGAGAGTGAGATGCAGTTACTTATAGTTAGTAGATTTTTGTACTTGTAGGTTATTCTGTTATTTATTTATGTTAACTTCCTGTCTGACCGAGGATCAGTGAAAATGTAAATGTTGCATTTATCTGATCATATAATGTTGAGAGGTTATAGATAGATTGCTGCTTTATTTTCAGATGACTGAGAACTATTTAAAAAGTGGCAACACTATTATAGGCAACAGAATGGAGTCAAAAGCATATGCTGGCATGGATTCTAACTATTATAACGCTCCGTCTACTGTCACATCATGTCAAAATCAAATAGAGCCCATTGTAATCAAAAGACACCGTCTGCACTGATTATATCGTAGCAAGTTGTTGACAGTAAACAGATACCCCCATTCTATTTATGACATATACTACACACTTACTCTACTTTCAACAACAGGACAAATAAAAGTGGTAAGATTTATCATAAAGCTGATATTTTTTGAATCATTCACTTTGATATGTCCAGTGTAGACAACCTTAAAAGAGGGCATTTTTCCTTGCTCCAGTCACTTTTTACTTAACTGGGCATTTAGGACAAGACATGATCTAAAAAATTTTTAAGTAATGCTTAATAAAATACTATGCTATTTTTAATTTGAATTCCTGAGTGATGTTTACTTTAAGTATTTTTTAACAGCACGATTAAATGAAGTGAAGTATTATTACTGAAAATGTGTTTAATAAAATAACTGAACATTGATGGACAGCATATTGCATAAATATATTTCATTCAATGTTTAAATTGAAAATGTATTATAACTTAATTAAGAGAAAAGATAAGTATAAAAGAAATCAAATTTACTCATTCAGGTTTTTTCAGTTTGTAGATATAACTCTTTCTGCCAAAACAACACACATACTGTAAGTCATTCAATGTTATAACTAAATATGAACTAAAAATCATTGTTCTGAATCTTTCTTACATTCTTTTCGTCAAGTTTCTTTAATGTGCGTATGCCTTTAAGAAAACATAGATATGCTGATGACGCTCCATCATGGCCAGAGTTTGCAGTTTCTGAAAATACAAAAGTTACTTTGTTGCTCTGTTTTAATCAAGTGTTATTCATTGAAAACCATTACACTGTGTCAGAAGCGCTTGACGAACACAGAGCCTCAAAGGGATGGCTAAATTTAATCCTCCAGAGAGTTTTTCATTTGTGCATCATCCAAATGAGTGGGCCGACTGAAAGCTGGGATTTCATCGCTCTCAGAGCGCATCAAAATGAGAGGAAATGACCTTAACAAGCCCACCCAAATCAAAGTTTGTTTTCAAAGTAGAGATATCAGAATAGTCTTCCAAAAAGTTGGTATTATTAAATTGAAGATGAAGCTCTCATCTAAACACTCGTATTATGGTTTTGCCTAAACTGGCATGTTTGAAAAGTACTTAAAGCCACATTCATCAAATTCCACATAACAATCCCAAACATTCAATCAACTCCAAATAGAAAGTAAAATAACTAACAAACATGCATGCATACATTTTCTGTCAAACAAATACATTTTTATGTTTTCTGTCTTTTTTGTATTTTAAATTAAAAGAACAAGTGGACTTCTATCGTATAGTATATCATATTGCCTGCTTATTAACTCCTTGTTTCCCCAGTCTTAGTAACTTACACTTATTTCCCCTCCAGCATTTTTGATCATTTTTGCAAATCTTTCACAGACCCCAGAATATTTTATTATATAAATATCTGAACACACGATAACAGAGCCTCTGCTTTTAAACAAAACAAACCCTTTTATTCTAGCTTCATGCATTCTTTTTTTTTAAATCAACATTTGAATTTTGTTTAAGTTTTGTTTAAAAAAATAATAAAATCAATGTTCACATATTTTTTTCAAAGACTACGTCCAGATCAGATTCAGGATGATGATCAAAACATATACAGAGTAGATCGAATCCATCAACACTCCCAAAGCTTCACAGTCCTATACCACTTCCTGGATCAATGTTTCATTCAGTTATGATTTATGTTATTTAATGTTTGATGATCACGGTAGCTGACATATGCACAATCTCTTGTTTCTGTCTTCTTTGCTTGTTTTTGGATCCAGAGATTCTTTACTATTTCAGAAGATGTGTAATAGCACCCCCTACCGTATAACAGTGAAAACACGGATTGCCGGAAAATTCTGTCAGTGCCAGGGAAGGTCACCTGGTCCAGGGTTAATATCCGATCTCATATTCATCCAAACTATTCAGGGGTGTGTTTCCCAAAAGTGTTCGGTGCTTTCTGAATCCATAGTTCCAACGAGCCTTCACAAATAGTCTGCCAATGGGAGAGAAAGTGTCGATAAACAATGGACTGTAGAATTTTATATTGATGTAACAATACTGTATACTGGTGCTAAATACCATTTGAAAAATCATTCAGCCTGTTAAATTCTGAGAGAGTTTGAGTGGTTAAATGTGACATTGTGTCTAGTCCTGGTAGTTATTTAGATTGCTTGGCCAAATTCAAGTGAACACAACATACAAAGGACGTTTGTACACATTCCAAGTTTATGTCATCTGTGAGCAAAATGTGAACAACTTACTAAGCTGAGCCACAGCATCCACAGTGGAGCTTGTTAAATGCAATTTGGTGAGAACAGAGCTCTAAAAACAGCCAGTTAAAGGAGAACGCACAGCCATATGCGCTGCACAGACTCCCTACAGGCTGGCACACACCAATGATACCACAGCCAAAACACTGCAGATTTCAAGTTAAATAAAATACTACAGTAAGTCCTTCCGACAAAAGAAAAGCTAACTGGTGCAGCACTGTTCTGATGCTGCCTCAGGTATTTGGCACATTCCTGTACTAGCATGAAATATTAATGAAAATGAAAAATACAGTGGACATATCCAGGGATTAAAATTTGGGCCAAACCAAAATAACATTCTATTATATATTGTATTTGGGATAATATTTTGGACATTTAATTGAGAAATAGGTTTTAGGAGCTACAATTTAGTTCATCTTTGCCTGGCTTTAGGAAAACTGTAATGAGAGCATCTGTGAGGCTTGATAATAATTCAGATTGTTCATAAAAATAATTAAACATGCTAATAAGCAGTGAGGTCAATTGTGAGGAGAACGTTTTGTAGAACTCGACACAGAAACCATCTGACCCTGGGGCCTTATTGTACTGCATATAGATATGAGCAACATTGTTATAAAACTAGGCAAAGTCTCATGGATATTACATTATGTCGTTTTAAAACTATGTATGGTCGTAGGTCTTTTAGATATTCTGGGGCACTTTTGTGGAATAAGTTACCTCTGGACATTAAAGGTATTTCGAATATGGTTAGTTTTAGTTTAAAAGCTAAAAGTTTGTTCTTAAGTAGGTTGTTTTGTTGATGAATTTGTATTACGTACGTGGTTATTTGTGACTGTACATTTTTGTAGATGTGGAATTTTATTGTAATTTTTGTATTTATAATGCAGTGCCAGTGTACCTGTTACCGGGAGTGAAGTTTGTGCTTTACATCAAGGACCACAATGGAAATAAGTTTTGTTTTAAACTTTATTGTGTTATCCTTGACGAATAGAGTGTATTCACTACTTTCTTTGTCAAATAAACAAACAAACAAACAAAACAAATCTTGCTTAATGCTGAGCATATTTACCTTTAGCAAACATTTCTGCATAGGTAAATCATCTTGAGGGAATTATAATGTGTATAAATATGAGTAGTATTTTTGAAAAGCGCAGTTAATTTCATGGGAATCCACTGTTTTCTCTTGGGGTGTTTTCCAAATATTGGGTATATGCTGAGAAGCTGCTGTTGGCCTATATTACAAATATTTAAAATCAGTGTTGGGGAAAGTAACTTTTAAACGTAACGCATTACAATATTGCATTACCCCATAAAAAAGTAACTAATTGTGTTACTTAGTTACTTTTTATGGAAAGTAATGCATTACGTTACTTTTGCATTACTTTTTTCTCACCTGAGCTGGGCTTGATTATTTATTTTTAATAACAAGAAAAATTATATTTTTGGCAACTGAAAAGGCTGTTTCACACCAAAAGTGAAATTAATAAGCCTCAGGCTAAAAGAAGAGCCTCTGCCTCTGCACTTCACTTCCAGTTTCTCTCAACATGTGAAGAGCTGTCAGTCAATAAATGGGAAAACAAAGTAACTTGTGTTACTTATTTGAAAAAGTAACTCTTTACAATTTCTTTGTAAGGGTTGCTTTACTAGTTACTTGGGAAAAAAGTTATCTAATTATGTAACACGTGTTACTTGTCATGCGTTACCCCCAACACTGTTTAAAATATGGCTGAATGAGGGTGAATTCTCATCGACCCAGGGTAATAACTGATTACATGTAATCTTGATTACATAATCAGATTTAAAAAGTGCTAACACTTTATTTTAAGGTGTCCTTGTTACGCATGTTACATGTACTTACTAGGAAACCTTAAAATAAAGTGTAACCAAAAAAGTAAGTACTTGTAACTGGATTGTATTACATTTTAAAATGCTTATAATCAGATTACAGTTACTTTTTATGGATTACATGATTACATTTTATTCACACAATGGAAAAACACTGAACTGTGCTATTTTGGGACACCATGAATATTTTTAATTTTTTTAATTAAAAAAAAAAAGTATTTAGTCACCACTTGTAGTACACTTGAGTGTACTAGTGTATGAAAGATGGGTTCAAGTGTACTACAAGTGGTAACTAAATAAATTTGTTAAAAATACAGAGATAGTATGTTAAAAACACATTTTAATTCATATTCATGGAGTCCCAAAATAACACAGTTGAGAACACTTAGTTGATCTTAAGTTTATCTTAAGAAGTACTAAAGAATAATTTTTAGTATATTAAGTACACAATTAGTGCGCGAAAATAGAGCACTTTATGGAAATGCACTTTTTTCGACCTGGGATATATGGTACACAAAAATACCATTCAAGGAAATGTTGCCAATAATGTAGAAACCTGTGCTGCATTTAAGATGCTAAGATGTTGTTCATAGGTGTTGGAATAGCAAATGTCTTACATATTGTGGAATGGATTTTAAAGCTTTTAATGCAAGTGACTTTGAATTTTGGCTTATGAAGTAACCTATGTTGAAGTGGTGGCACCTAGTGAAATTATTAAAATAAATACCGCACTTGGTGATTTTTAACAAGAATTTCTGATCATTTAAGCTGAGATCATTACAAAATGGACATTTCAACTGTCATTTGTTAAATTATTTAGCCATTTTTTATCTATCTACTGACATTGGTAATGGCCATAGCCGGGTGGTCCGTGCTCCAAAAAAATTAACTTTTAAAATGAAGAAACTCCATTTTCATGGGATGTATATTTTGTGTTTTTCACAGCATAGTAAAAACAGCTGTTTGCTCATGTACTGTTTTGTATTTTCCATTTTAAATGTTGAAAACATTCAAAAATATATGTGAAAAATCTGTTTTTATATATATATTCTAGATCACCAGAAGCTGGACAGGGAGGCTAGGATCTGCCGACTGCTGAAGCACTCCAATATTGGTAAGTTCACCACACACACACACACACACACACACACACACATACACATAAATTGCTGTGAACTTTACTCCACAATGTCACAACCTCATATTTTACACATTTATTGTAAATGTAACACCTGTGTATGAGTCTCAGGCAAAATTGCTTTACATTAAACGAGACCAGCCCCATGTCTCTTTGATGTTCTGTTGCAGAGATATGACTGGGTCATGTTGTTATGCGGTTGCTAGTCTGCTCTGAATGGTTACTAGAGCGTAGCTATGCAGTTGCCATGGTAATACTGGCTACTTGCTGACTTGAGTGAACAGAGTGAAATCTAGTCTCTATAACACGGTGATCTGAAGATATCACTCTGAACGGGTATCCATACATATTAAATTAGATTAAATTAATACATTTTCTTTTGCTAAATTTGTGCCAGGAGCCTGTTGAGGTGCATACCAATCAGCCAAATGACTTCAAGCTTAAAGCTCTGTTCTCAGTGGTCTTACAATTCCAGAAACAAGTCTGAATACTTGCAAGGCAGTGCATGGTATATGTAAGAAAACAATAATGAAACAAAAATGACTCTGTGACCATGTTATCTCTCTTTTTTTATTCTCAATCCAAACCACAATCGGCAATCCTTCACCAGTGCGGCTGCATGACAGCATCTCAGAGGAAGGTCACCATTACCTCATCTTTGACTTGTAAGTTTCTCTGACCAACCATACCAGATAAAAGGATTTTATACTATAATATAGTACAAAACATAAACTCAAATGCTGCTGTAGGTTAACAAAGGCCCAAGAGAGTGAAAGACATGATTTGTTTTCAGAAATGGATAAATACGTTTGCGTTCCTCTGCTAATGTCAGGTTTTGTGGGGGAAATGGTAATAAAGGGTAATCTTTTGCTATAGCGCAGGGTGGATACAATAGACATCTTTCTTCATATTGAAATAATTACAGTACCTACTGTATGACACCTTCATAAAACCATTGTCTTCTTAAAATTGCTTGAGGTTGAAAAGAAGTACAAGGGTGTTTCTGCAACTTCAAGCATTTCAGTCTCGCAGGGATTTTTATTAGAAGTAACAGATTTCAGCTTGCGTCCTTGTTACAGTTTAATTACATATAAGTACTGAGTAATATTAATTAACAAGTAGTTACTATACTGTAAGTATCTTGGAATAACATAATTTAGTGTTAATGCTTTAGCAAATGCATGTAATATATGTAACAAGGAAACAGTAAAATAAAGTTTTAATCACAATCACATTAAAACTGCTTTGGAAATGTTTTACCACGTTGGCTTGACAAAGCCAGTATTCTGATTTTGTATTTATTATGCATATGCTACTTCTTCTTCTGACACTAAAACTCAGCATAGACATTCAGGTTGTTTTGACCCAGTATCTTGTCTCACTCATTTGAATTTTGGTTTTCCTAAAACATTCAAAACTCCTCAAAAATCCATATAGACTTACATTATAGCAACCACAACGAAGATCCTTGTAACTGCTAAGCCGCTCCCTCACTTCCCATCCTAATTATTTTGAAAGTTAAGGCATCATTAAACTCTATTTACTTTCATTGTATGGATAAAAATAATACAATGAGACATTAATGCATTAACAAATGTAATGATTTTAGTGAAAATGCCACCTATTAGTCAAAAATAGCAATAATTATTGTATGTAATTTGGGATCAGTAATATTTAAGATCTGTAATGTTGTTGTTGTTTTTGTTTTTTTTGAAGTCTCTTATTCTCATCAAGGGTGCATTATTTGATCAAAAATGCACACAAAAAAAACAGTAATATTGTGAAATAGTATTACAATTTAAAATAATGTTTTTCTATTTGAATATACTTTAAAATATAATTTATTTCTGTGATGCACAGCTGAATCTTCATCAGCCATTACTCCAGTCAAATCTTTGCTAGCAATATAAGTCTTTACTAACACTTTTTATCAATCCTTTAAAAAAATTATTTAAAAAAAATAAAAAAAATAAAATAAAACTCAAACAGCAGCTGTGTATATCGTTAGAAAAGATTTCTATTTTGAATAAATGCTTACTTTTTATTCAACAATAGATCCTGAAAAAAGTAGTGAAGTGAAGTGAAGTGACATGTGGCCAAGTATGGTTACCCATACTAGGAATTAGTGCTCTGCGTTTAACCCATCCAAAGTGCACACACACAGCAGTGAACACACACACACACCGTGAACACACACCCGGAGCAGTGGGCAGCCATTTATGCTGCGGCGCCCGGGGAGCAGTTGGGGGTTCAGTGCCTTGCTCAAGGGCACCTCAGTCGTGGTATTGAAGGTGGGAGAGAGTGCTGTACATTCACTCCCCCCACCTACAATCCCTGCCGGTACGAGACTCGAACCCGCAACCTTTGGGTTACGAGTCCGACTCTCTAACCATTAGGCCACGACTTCCCCCTTCCGAACCTGTGAAAAGTATCACAGGTTCCAAAAAATAAGCATCACAACTGTTTCCAACATTGATAATAAATCAGCATAGAGTGATTTCTGAAGGATCATGAGACTGAAGACTGGAGTAATGATGCTGAAAATTCAGCTTTGCATCACAAGAATAAATTAAATTTTAAAGTATATTAAAATAGAAAACCATTATTTTAAATTGTAATAATATTTCACAATATTTCTGTTTTTTTCTGTATTTTTTATCAAAGAAATGCAGCCTTTATTATTTAAAAACCATTAAAATTATATACTGTATGTAAAAATTACTTATATGTGACCCTGGGCCACAAAACCAGTCATAAGGGTCAATTTTTCGAAATTGAGATTTATGCATAATCTGAAAGCTGAATAAATAAGCTTTCCATTGATGTATGGTTTGTTAGAATAGGAGAAACAACTATTCGAAAATCTGGACTCTGAGGGTGCAAAATAATCAAAATATTGAGAAAATCGCCTTTAAAGTTGTCCAAATGAATTCTTAGCAATGCAAAATCAAAAATTAAGTATTAATATATTTACAGTAGGAGATGTACAAAATATCTTCATGGAACATGATCTTTACTTAATATCCTAATGATTTTTGGCATAAAATAAAAATCAATCATTTTGACCCATACAATGTATTTTTGGCTATTGCTACAAATATACCCCAGCGACTTAAGACTGCTTTTGTGGTCCAGGGTCACATATGCAATCTTATTTTATCCACTGGTGTGCTTGGCCCCATAATTGCTACAGTATATGATTGATTTATTTCTGTACTGTGCAGTTGTTTCTCTTCCAAAGTTTTGGGGAGGCACATCCCCTGCCTCCTCAGAGAAAACACCCCTGGTATACACTGCTAGAAATTGTTAGGAGACCAATTAAGCCAACTATTCAAAAGGGAAAAAGTGAAAAGTTCACAGAGCCAGAAGTTCCTACATTTGAAGAAACACCCATAAAACAACTGTCTTAAGTCAAATAATACTTTAACTAGTGGCATTATTTGCTCATTCTTGCTCATTCATGTGGTTCAGAGTAACGGGTGGTGAGCTGTTTGAAGACATTGTTGCCAGGGAATATTACAGCGAAGCAGATGCCAGGTGGGTGGGCAATCAGCACAACACAAATGGATTGTATGTATAAAAGCATTACACAAATAATGGACAATATGCAAACACATAAAAGCACACTAACTTAAGTAGTCAAAAGTTAAGTCTCTTTGACAAGAGCCAGATAACTCACAAATTTGTCCAAAACGGTCATTTTCAAAACTACATAACATTAATTTAGTGATGCAGAATATAGCTTTTTATTATTCTACAACAAGCAAAAGAAATAAAATTGACTGTGTACAACTGACAGATATATTGTATATACATCACATAGTCATGTGTTGAAATCCTATCATATTCCAATGTACTGTATTTGAGTAAAACCTTTTTTCCTCTCTCTCTCTCTGAAGCCATTGCATCCAGCAGATTTTGGAGGCAGTACTTCATTGCCATCAGATGGGCGTTGTGCACAGAGACTTAAAGGTATTTCATTATAATTCATGTTAAACCTCTGTCATTAGCACTCTCGTCTCTTTGTGGCCCCCAGACAGAACACTTGCTTCAAAACAATCTCAAACTTTCAGTTATAATTACACCACAAACTTATCATAAAAATATATTATGCAATGCTGAAACATCCAATATTTCAAATGCACACAAATTGCCCTAGTGAGGAGTGCACTAGGCTCTAGGTTATTTTGTTTAACTAATAGATTACTTCTTTAAAACCTTCTCTGCCTTAAATGTTTTAGCCTATTTCACATATACTGTGTGAGCAGCACATTATCATTTTGGTGTCCTTATTAACAGGTTACTACATTCACACTGGTAGTGAGAGCCACAAGCAGAGTTTTGGCGTTTTGGCATATATATATATATATATATATATAGTCAACTCTGAATGTAGAATGAAGCAGCCACACGCACAAGGATTTTTTTAATGAAAAGTGGTCAAAAAACTATTACTTATGTGTAATACAATGCAGTACAATATGATTGTAGTACTAATATCATTTCTTATAACCTTGGATCAAATCAGTCTCTGAACAGTTTGAATTGACATAGAGGTTATCTGTAGTTAGTGTAAAAAAGGTCAGCACAGGTGGTTTTGTGGTATTTGTTAACAGCCTCAAAGAAACATTTTGCCCAAGCTGCTCAAGTACAGAGCATTTCAGTAGTTCAGATAGGATGACATGAAAGCATGGGTAATTTTCTCAAAATCGTTAAAAGCGAGGACAGATTTCAGTTTTGGGACATTTGGAAATGGAAAAAATTTTACAGACCCAAATCAAAAATGACAATATTTTTAACATTGGAATGCTTATTACCACTGCAGAGACTCAAAACAGAAACATCAGTGTTACCACATCCATTCTGACCAAAAAGAACGAAAGAAATTTAGCTGGAAGAAAGTTATTCACTAAACAACATTTAGCATCAGCCAAAAGGTCATGAAGGGATTTAAAACATTTTTTTAAAAAAAAGATCACCATGCTTCAATTTTTTTAATTGTCTCAAATGAGAGAATATATAAAGACAATACAACAGGTCGGTCCTAAGACCAAGCCTTGGGGCACCCCACATCTGATGTGGACAGGTGATGATAAGCAATTCTTCATTCTAAGTAATTAATTATAATTAATAATAATTTAATTATTTATGCATTTAGCAGACGCTTTTATCCAAAGCGACTTACAGTGCATTCAGGCTATACATTTTTTACCAGTATGTGTGTTCCCTGGGAATCGAACCCATGACCTTTTGTGCTGCTAACGCAATGCTCTACCACTGGAACATCAGTTGAACATAAGTGAAAATGTTCTATGCTCTAAATAATAGAGGAAACACTTAGGACCAAGCTCTGAATGCCAATGCACTGCCTGAAATGTACAATTAAGATAACATAATTAATAGTATCGAAAAAGCTGCATCTAATAATGTCTAATAACATTGAGGCAACACAATTTACAGAATTAACCCCAAGAGAATATAAAGACATGGCACTACCATAATTCTAATTGAAACAGTCCAGTTTGCATAAGTTTAGACCTGGTTTGTATAATGTTTTAAAGATGTTCTACTAGTTTACACTTGATTATACAAACTTGTGCGCTGATTCTAATTTTAAGCATTTGATGTGAAAGTGCTAACATTTTCCACACAAGTAATGGGTGTATCTTTTTATGTGAGGTGTACAAATAATTTCAAAATGTACATTCCAATTGGCTTTTGAACAAATAACTTTAGTGAAATACCACTCCAATATTTGTATGTTCTTATATGTTGGAGGAAAAAACAACTACATGTTCATTAGCACTTTATCCATGAATCTTTTTCCCTTTTTGTCCCATTCGTTTCCATGTTTCTAGCCAGAGAACCTGCTTCTGGCTTCCAAATCCAAAGGTGCAGCTGTGAAGTTAGCAGACTTCGGCCTTGCCATTGAGGTTGAAGGGGAACAACAGGCTTGGTTTGGTAACGACCCATTTATTATACCACCAAACAGCATTAATATAGAATTGCACAAAACATAGATTAACACTCCAAAGATGTATTTATATATTAACAGTCACACTTAAGTTTGGGGACCAGTTCTCACTAATAACTAGCTATTGACTTTTGCCTCAATAGACTCGTAATTTGCTGCTTATTAATAGTTGTTAAGTTAGGTATGGGGTAGGATTAAGGGATCTAAAATATGCTCATGCAGAATAAGGCATTAACATGTGCTTTATAAGTACTAATAATCAGCCAATATGCTAGTAATATGCATGCTAATAAGCAAATAGTTAATAGTGAGAATTGGTTCCTAAAGTGTTACCGTATTAAGTATATGAAAAGCAGTGCCATTCTTTTCACTTTTAAATGATTTTTAATAGTTTCACCTGTTTTTGGTTCTGATTTTAATCTTTATGCATTTTACACACACACACACACACACGCACACACACACACACACACAAAACCATATGAATTTATGTTCTCTTTCATATGAGTCACTTCAGTGCTGTGTCATTAGCTGTTGATATGTGAACTTAAGCTCTGCCTCTCTGGATGTATGTTTTGATGTGCATATCATTGGGCCTTACCGCCATGTTGTTCAGATTTCAGTGGATTTCAACACACCTCACACTCTTTCACACATAATGGAGACAAAACATCCCTCATGTAATATATGCTTAATTGACTTCACCTTCATTACATTGCATGTTCTGAATCAGATCTACAGAACTACCTAAGTAGTCTTCATTTGATACTTTTTACTGTTACTCAAGTAGTTACTATCATCATTACTTTTTCTTCTACTTGAGTAATTATTTCTAATAAGTACTTGTACTTTCATTTGAGTCCAGTATTTGGTTACTCTACCCACCTCAAGACCCCTAATTTTATGTGGCTCAGAAACATTTGCCTGAAAGTGAGGCATTACATTACATAATTCAGGGACAGGGCGCTTTTTATCAAGAGGAGGTTTCCTTGTTGATAGGCTGAGTGGCCTGTGTGATTGTTGCTTGTGTATGTTACCTGGCTGGAAGAGTGCGTATATGCAATATGTATGCAATTCTCAATTATTTAAATAAAATGACAGTCTTTGATGTTGTCTGATTATACCCTCACTGTTGGCCACTTTATTAGGTACACCTTGTTATTACTGGGTTGGACACTCTTTTGCCTTCAGAACTAGCATACAGTAGATTCAACATGGTTCTGGAAACATTCCTCAGAGATTTTGATCCATATTGACATATTGACATCACGCAGTTGCTGCAGATTTGTCGGTTGCTCATCCATGATGTGAATCTCCTGTTCAACCACATCCCAGAGGTGCTCTATTGGATTGTGATCTGGTGACTCTGGAGGCCATTTGAATTCACTGAGCTCAAGTTTGAGATGATTTGAGCTTTGCGACATGGCACTTTATCCAGCTGGAAGTAGCTATTACAAGATGGTTATGCTGCGGTGATAAAGCGATGGACATGGTCAGCAGCAATACTCAGGTAGGCTATGGCATTTAAACAATGCACATTTGGTATGAAGCGGCCAAAATTGTGCCAAGAAAATATCCCTCACACCGTTACACCAGAACCAGCAGCCTGAACCGTTGATGCAAGACAGGATGGATCCATGCTTTCATGTTGTTTCAATTCTGACCCATCTGAATGTCACTGCAGAAATCAAGACTCATTAGACCTGGCAACCTTTTTCCAATCTTCTATTGTGCAGTTTTGGTGAGCCCATGTGAATTGTAGCTTGAGTTTTCAGTTCTTAGCTGACAGGAGTGGCACCCAGTGTGTTCTTCATGCTGTTGAAGCCCATCTGCTTCGAGGTTTGACGTGTTGTGTGTTCAGATATGCTCTTCTTTATACCTTTTTTTTGAGTTACTGTTGTCTTTCTATCAGCTCAAACCAGTCTGGCCATTCTCCTCTGACCTCTGGCATCAACAAGGCATTTTCGCCCACAGTACTGCCGCTTACTGGATATTTTCTCTTTTTCAGACCATTCTCTGTAGATCCTAGAGATGGTTTACATGTCAAACTCCCAGTAGATCAGCAGTTTCTGAAATACTCAGACCAACCCGTCTGGCACCAAAAATCATGCCACGTTCAAAGTCACTTAAATGAACTTTCTTCCTCATTCTGATGTTCGGTTTGAACTTCAGCAGATTGTTTTTCCATGTCTACACACCTAAATGCATTGAGTTGCTGCCATGTGATTGGCTGATGAGATATTTGCATTAACAAGCTGTTGAACAGGTGAACCTAATAAAGTGCCCAGTGAGTGTATATCATACATATTGCTGTGTCTAGTACAACAAATTCAAAACCTTACACTGTTTAAACAATCTAATTTTGAATGTAAAGTGTGTGAGATTTATTTCTAAAGTGTTTTTGAAAAATCACATACCCTGCCTTTAATGACATTTCCTGCCATTAATTTACTTGCTAGATTATGAAAGTAAAATCTTGTACAGTAGTGATAATATATATATTATATGTAGCTAGTGTTATGCTGCAGTGCTCAGTATTTTAAATAATGTTGTTTTGTGATGATTTTTAGAACATTATTTTCAATCATTTGAATTCTTAGGAATCTTAATTCTTATTTATACAATCCCCTGTTTCATTCTAATGTGCATATTATTCTTTCATTTCTTCAGAGTAGGTTTAGAGTTGACAAAACCAAACAAATACAGTCTGGTTTAACTCGCCTGGTTCAGCGGTTTCAGAATTTATATACTGTACAGATTGACAATCTTAGTATTTTAAAAAGCTTTAAACATCAATTTTAGACCTTACTGTATTTAAATGTGAATATTCATTTAAATTAAAGGCTTGTAATAAAAATCTATTCCTACACTCTCAGAAAAAAAGGTACAAAAGCTGTCACTGGGGTGGTACCTTTTCAAAAGCTACACTTTTGTACCTTTTAGGTACTAATATGTACACTTTAGGTACTAATATGTACACTTTAGGTACTAATATGTACACTTTAAGGTACCAATATGGACTCTTTAGGTACAAATGTGTGCCTTTTGAAAAGGTACCGCCTCAGTGATAACTTTTGTACCTTTTTTTCTGAGAGTGTATATAATATAAACACAATAAATAATCATCAGCAAAAGCCAGGCAATTCTTCTACATTTTTTGAACTGAACCGCTTTAACACCATAAAGTCACTCCCCCTGTGTCTCTGGCTCAAGAAAGATACATTTGCTCAAAGCTGATTGATCAAATCATTTCAGTCTGTGATCTCTAACCCTGATCAAAACCATCTCCAGACCAGGTATTGATTTCATGGGGTCCTTAAGAGTGACTGGAGACTTAAGTTGTTCTTATAATAGTGTATTCGTGAATTCTGTTATTTAAGTACAGATGTAATTATCACATTGTGTTTGTCTTTTTTCACATTTAGCTCATTTTCAGTTTCATAAATATAGACTCAATTAAAAGTTATGATTTTTTTTTCTTCACATCAGGGTTTGCTGGCACTCCTGGTTACCTGTCCCCAGAAGTCTTACGGAAGGACCCCTATGGAAAAGCTGTAGACCTGTGGGCATGTGGTTAGTTTTTTCATATTTTTGCATTAAACATTGATATGTGTTAATGTCGTATGTGTTTTAAGGTAGAATTACATCACAAATGTGATCACTAATGCACTCGTCATGAAGATCCACTCTTTCATTTTGTGTAGCAACAGTATGCACTGTGACATTTTAGAGAAAAGGGTTTTCCCAATTTGTTTGAGGAGGTCCTTTTCTGTTCTGGGATGACAAAAGCCTCGTGCACAAAGTGAGATCCATTAAGAAATGGTTTACTGAGTCTGGTGTGGAACACATTTTGCCATCATCAAGCCAAGCCACATCAACCCAACATCAGTGCCTTGATGCTCTTGTGTCTAAATGGGAGCAAATCTCTGCAGTCAGTATTTAGAAGAGCAGAATGGAAGAACCAGCACTCTATTAATGCACATGTTAAATGCAGGGTTGCCAGCTCCCAGAAAAATTTCCAGCCCAAAGCTGACTCAAAACTCACCCAAAAGGAATAAAAACTTGCCCAGTTTTTTCCTCTTTGTCCAATCATTGTTGACAGCTGTGAAATAAATGTTTTTATTTGTTTTATTCTATGTTCTGTATTGCAAGGATCAATACATTTTAGTAAAATGATCTATTTTTTATATATGTTTGAGCAGCCGTGGTACATTGTAAAAGTAGCCCAAAATCACAACCTATATAGCTCTGTAATCTTTCCCGCGAATGCATTTTCAAAGTACAGAAAAACCACAACTGCACAATTGAGACACATAGTCAAATAAATAAATAAGTAAATGCATAATAATAATAAAAGTTATAGCACTCCTTGGTCTTCCCTTAGCTTGCACAATGGCACCAGTATTGCACAGATCAAAGTTGTTAATTCGTTAAGAGTATTGTGAAATCATTTCTCCTAACTTCATTTCCTTTAGGTGTGATTCTCTACATCCTGCTGGTTGGATACCCACCCTTTTGGGATGAAGACCAGCATAGACTCTATCAGCAAATTAAAGCTGGCGCCTACGATGTCAGTTTATGCATCCTTCATATAATATTGATGACAATGCCAGAAGTGCTAATGGATGTCTGATTCACACTTGGATCACTTTGTTACACCCACAGTTTCCTTCACCTGAGTGGGACACAGTCACCCCTGAGGCGAAAGATCTTATTAATAAGATGCTGACCATCAACCCATCTAAACGCATCACTGCTGCGGAGGCACTCAAGCACCCATGGATCTCAGTGAGTTCACAACTCACAGTACTCATCAGTACTTTACAACATACATATGCGTTTTATCTTAGGGCCTAGTTAATATATTATTGCTTTGGATCACTTATATGTACATTTGAATTCAGTTAATTTAGTCAGCAAATGAATGAACCCTAGTTGTTGTTATAATTATCTTTATAGTTACTGTAGCATTCACTGTGTGTTAACAAGTCTTTACTGTACACATTAATTTGCTCTGCTCATGTTTCACTATACTTGAGTAAATATTTATCAAATTTCTCAAAGTTCTTTTATTATATAGGGATTACATGTTCTGGAAATGTCTGCAGAACTAATGTTCTCCAAATAACCTCTCGTTTCACCTCTTTTAGCATCGCTCCACTGTTGCATCTTGCATGCACAGACAGGAGACTGTCGAATGCTTGAAGAAGTTCAACGCTAGAAGAAAGCTCAAGGTAAGTTTGTATACGGTTGTGAGAAGCTCTTCTGTGAGTTGCATTTAAAGTTCTGGGCTGGTAACTTAAAGGTTGCAGGTTTAAACCCTACAAGAGTTGTTCCATGAATAATAATAATAATAATCATGCCCCGAGTGACACACTTCACTTTAATAAATTATGGATGAAAATCAGGCTATTTGGAGTTCTTAACAATCACAGTTGTACACCGTTCTGAACTGAATCAAGGATGCCTTTTGAATTCTAATTCCGTTCCAGAATTTGAACAGAAGTAGCAAACGAGATGCAGAATTGCAATTCGAATTTGAATGTTTGGAGTAAAAAATAGACATTTATTTATTCATTCATTTGTAATTCGAAAAGACAAACTTTGAATGTTAGTTTGATAAATGTTTGTTTGAAAAAGATAAATAAAAAAGGTCAAATAAAGTTTAAAGACCTTAAGGACAGATAGAAATGTCATCTGAAGAAATTTGTACATTCACCGTATTTATTAGAGAAATAAAACATTTATGTACCAAGGTGGAAGAACGCATAATTTTCCTGAATGAATTAAATATTTTTAATTGCAGTTCTTTAATTCCTCTTGCTGTCATTCCGTTTAAATTTCCTGTGGTGTAGATTCAATTCAAATTCCAACTAATGAACTAAAAGGGAGCCAGTTCATCAATTCTGAATTTTGCATAGCAATACACCATTTGCTAAAAGATCCTCTGTTTTGTTGTTGTTGTTGTTTTTTTAAAGGGTGCTATCCTCACTACTATGCTGGTCACCAGAAACTTCTCAGGTAACTCTAATAATCTATCTAATCGAATCTAATCTGCTTGAGTACAGTATGTCTTGATCAGGAACCACAGATTATCTTACACTGGAATTGTCTGGATTCACGGTGCACTGAAGGTTTGTACAGAGGCTTGATGACTCTGTGAAGTTGTGTTTGACACCTTCTACTGAAAGATGGTTGATGCTTATGAGTCTGGCATTTCCAAGCATTTGGAAATTTGATAAAACAAATTCAAAGTATTGGCACGTCTATCCAAGCCATGTCATCCTACCCAATTTAGCTTAAGAAGGGCTGGGCAAAATAAAGTAAATGCACATTATTGTAGGGATTAATATCATTTGTAGGCTATAATTGAAGACAAGTTATGTTGTGAATTCAGCAGTGTTTAGTACAAGTCAGAATTTGTCAGAACAAATCACAGAAGCCTGTTTAGCAGGAGCGTCTGTAACCTTAACAGCCCAGTTGTTTGGTGTTTTAAGAACAACAGTCTTTAGGATTATGACTGCAGACAAAAAGCATGGCAAGACTTCATCAGCGAAGAACAATAGTGGGCGAAAACTGAAGTGAATGATCACAAGTTTTATTATATAAGCACCTTACTGTGTAAACTCTGATTCAGCTAGAGAGAGATCAGTCTACTTTAATGTTAGTTTATTTGAATATGAGTGGTCGCAGCAGTTCCACAATGTGGGTCCATTGAGCGTTCAGAGCTACCCCATGCTTATAATGAACAGAACAGAATCTAGCGTTGCTGTGGATGCTTGTGATTATTTTTTATCTTTATTATAGTTATCGTTCTTGGTGTAAATCTTTGACAGGTTTGTACTTCAATTGGTCGTGTCAGGATTTAAAGACACAACATGGGAGACCTTTGCCACTGGCCAAGGCTTTAAAATCCCAGCATGTATAATTCTCTCAGCATTCATAACGCAAAGATGATATATGGCCCAAACCATGGACAGTTTGCATTTGCAAGATGAAGATGATGCAGTTGTTCTTTAGGTACATTTGTAGGTCACATTAGTGAAGCTTCGATGAAATTCCTTCCATTGTCCGTTGGTTCTATATTGGTAAATGCAGCGAATTTGAATGTTCAAAGTGTGTCCAAAATACAAAAAACTTGAGCCTTCTGATTGAGATTTTGCCCACGTAATTTCGCCATTACAAAGGTAAATGTAAAAATGTAAATTTACTTGACCTTAAGATATAGGTGACTTTTTTCTTCAGTAAAACAGTAAAGAAGATTTTTTTACCAATAATGTTGTAAATAATGTTCAGTTTCCTGTAAAGGCCGATCGTTTCACTTCATAAGGCCACACTGTTGAAATGAAGTTGCATTTGCTTGATATACGATCTTATTTTATTTTATTTTTATGTAGGCACCATGCATGTCAGTAAAAATGTTTTCAAATGGTAGGAGATCATGGACTCGGGGCATCCCGATTCGTTAATCTGATCCTATTTTCTTTTTTAAAAATTCTGTTCCTCGTGTGGGTGTCATGCGGGTGAGGGTCTGTAAAAGGTCAGCAATGACTGATCTAAAATAGATTGCTCCACCTGTTCAAGTGTAGCAGCCGTAGCTTTTGCACAGGCCGTTCTATCACTCCCAAACACTCTTGATCATTCATCACATCCTGTCTATTTTTACCCAGAGTGGTCATTCTCCACTAAATGCTTTAAGATAATGTCCAGCGGAAACATACCGGCTTGAGTCAGCAGTGCACTTTTAGGTTTTAGTTAATCTCTTTGTCCATTATTATGTGAACATTTAAATTGTGATACAGGTTTTTAATAAAAATAATGAAAGGTAATGCATCTTCTATTTTTGGACTAATTCTTGTATGCTTTTTTTTTTTTTTAAACTACATGCATATTTTTTAATGAAGATATTTTTTAACATTTGATATTTGCTCACTGTTCCTGATTGTTTGTTCAGAGCAGCTTTTAAAAGCGAAGCCTTCCTGGAGTGTGGGAGTATGTGATTATGCATGCTGGAAACTCCCAACCCCTATTTTAGAAAGTCAACAGATGCTCCAGAGCCCAACTCCAGCTGGAGAGCCGAGCAGTGCTATGCCCGTCACTATGCTTTTCTGGGCTTTTGTGCCCTTTCTTATAGCAATTTCGCTCTTTTTCTTTGTCTCTCATTCAGGAGGAAAAAGTGGGATCAGCAAGAAGACAGATGGTGTGAAGGTAGGGTGGAAATCAGATAATTGATACAGATAATGATTTTAATTGATACTCTTTGGATTTAAGTCTATTATTTGCACACTACAAACTTTATTTTGTATATTATGTTAAGTATTATATTTAGGGGCTGTCAAGCAATTACATTTTGTAATCTTGCAAATCAATTTTCGCTGAGAATTTACTCTCCGAAAGATAGTCATTATTGTTTTAGACGAGTAAATCATTGAATAGACATTACAAAAAGTAGCTTTAGAAAGAAATAATTTGATTCAGCATTGCATAAATGATAATAATTAATAAAAATATGAAATGATGATGATGATTATTATTATTATACTCTGATTAAACTTAAAGGGATACTCCACCCCAAAATGAACATTTT
>NW_015651557.1:54352-54657 GCF_001515625.1 Sinocyclocheilus rhinocerous | reverse complement strand
CACTGTCAAGGATGAAAGACATCGTCAGAATAGTCCATCTGCCATCAGTGGTTCAACCGTAACGTTATAAAGCAACGAGAATACATTTTGTATGCGAAGAAAGCAAAAATAACGACTTTATTCAACAATTCGTCTCCTCTGTGTCTCTCCGCATCTCTGTAGCGCCATTTTGGAGAATAACCGCTGAACGCAAGCAGCGTATGCTATTCTGTGTCAGACGCGACACAATGATACGTTTTCTACGTGTATTTACGCATTGATTTGAACGAAAACAGCGCATCCGTGCAGCGCGGCTGACACAGAAT
>NW_015651557.1:52291-53719 GCF_001515625.1 Sinocyclocheilus rhinocerous | reverse complement strand
TACAAAAAGTATTCTCGTCGCTTCATAACGTTACGGTTGAACCACTGATGGTAGATGGACTATTCTGACGATGTCTTTCATACTTTTCTGGACCTTGACAGTGTAATTTACTTGGCAGTCAATGGGACAGTCACAAGCCTCCCGGTTTTCATCCAGAATATCTTGAATTGTGTTCTGAAGACGAACGAAGCTTTTACGGGTTTGGAACGACATGGGGGTAAGTGAAGTTAATGACAAAATTTTCATTTTGGGGTGGAGTATCCCTTTAAATGACTTAAACTACCAGTAGGTGGTGGTAAGTCACAATCTTAATTAAGCGAGTCATTCATTCAGCCAATTAGTTCAGAAAGTTGACTCATTCAGAAAAGAAGCAAGTGATCTCTTTTCTGCTGTGAATGTCAATTCTTTAGTGACTTCTTCAACTCTTGTGTAAAATATAATAGAACTGCATAGCTGCTTTCTATAACAGGCAACATCACGGCAGTGTTAATTTCGTTGACGAATAATTTCCGTCATAATTTTCGTCAACGACATTTGTTTCACTGACGACAATGAGACGATAACGAACTAAAACACTTTGAATGACAAAAACTATGATGAAAATTTATTGACATTTTCGTCAAAGAAATAAAAACGAGACGAAAATGTTAGGGAGGGACGATTTGGGAAGAGATTCATTCAGAACGAATCTGCTGCATAATTAGGAGGTTAGATGCGTACATATGAATCATATGAACCAGCGGGACATAAGCTAAAATACACTTGCTGCAGTCAAATTTCAGCTGCTATTACACCGAATGAAATGTGGTTGACGTGTTTGACTCTTGACATGCAGGGAAAAAAAAAACATTGGCGGCACCATCACATTTTATATGCTTGTTAATGGTTTAATAAACCTCAAACACAAATATTTCATATGATTTAATAGATATCCTCATAATGAACAACTTTTTCTTGTTCAATTTGTGTAAAAAGTTTGTTGCCAAACAAAGGCTATATTGTAAGAAGATTCATTTTTCCATCATTTAAAAATGTTTCTGCCAAATAATAATTATATTAAGCACAAACACTGAGACTGGTTGACATCATATGAGCAAACGTCAGACATGCAATAAATAAATCAAACATTATTAAATCTACATTGCTTAGAATCAAAGCAAGATAAACTCATAGTTTACTGAGCAAGAAACTAACACCAACAATAAAATAATTTTATTGACAAGACATTTAATACACTGTATTATATAGAATATAGTAAATGTTGATTTTGTATCCTGGCCAATGTAATATTTTCATGAAATTTGCTACAAAATATTTTGGTATAAATATTGGCATAGTTCATGCAAAATACAGTATATATATTAGCGCTGTCAAACGATAAATTGCGATTAATTGCATCCAAAATAAAAGTTTTTGTTTGCATAATAT
>NW_015651557.1:19363-52218 GCF_001515625.1 Sinocyclocheilus rhinocerous | reverse complement strand
AGAATATCTCTTTGGATTTGAGAATTTAGTCTTTGCAACTTTACAGATCTTCTTTATGCACCAAGAGCTTGTAACACTCCAAAGAGAAAGGAAAAATTGAAATCGCATCATATGACCCCTTTAAACACAGACTTCTTTTCTCCAAACAGCTTGTGCATTATATTATTTAAGTATTCTAAATCCATACTTTCACTATCATGCATGGAACAGACTGAAATAATAAAATCTCCAGAGTTCCCAATCTGATTTGTCTGAATGGAGCAACGCTAAGTGGTCATTTCACCTGTAAACTACAGTGAGACTTGTTTTTCGTAAGATCAGCTAGGTTGGTACAATAAGCCATTCAAGAAAAAATAATAATAAGGTGGATTGATTGTCATGTACATTACCATGCCAATCCCTCCGAGAGTTGTCATGAGAGAAATACTGTTGTAGACTGTTGATGCAAGAACAAATTATTCACGTACATTATTCAGAATCACAGCTGTTCCTCTCATCGCCCTCTGTCCATCTCATAATGTTTGTTCCTGTCTAACCTCTTCTCATTTCTCTTCCAGAAAAGGAAGTCCAGTTCCAGCACCCAGCTGATGGTGAGTGTGAAACAGGCTCCGTCCTGTTGACAATCTGCCACAAACTGGCAACCTTTAAAGGCCGCAACCCAACAATGAGCAAAACATGGCTGCCATGGAGCTGGACTTTCTTTTTTCTGTTATTGATGTTACATCACATTTGTAAAGCTGATGTTGATCTGACTCATTTATTGTTGCAGGACCGAAGCTGCTGACTTGAAATCCTCTGATTTTCACCAATTCTTTCTTTCTTGAAGGCCCAGCCGGTCAACTCTGATCATGTTTTATGTGATCTTGGCCAATAAAAATCCTGAATCTTAATGTGTCTTTTATAGGAATCGTCAGAGAGTACAAGCACCACAATTGAGGATGAGGATACTAGAGGTGAGACTGTCTGTCTGTTGGTCTTTTTCTGGTTCTAAGGATTCAGAGCACTGCACATTTCCTCCAGTTTCTGACACGCCATAGCAGGAGCTTCCTGTCAACGACATGTTCATTTGAATTCAAGGGAGAGTTCACCCAAAAATGAAAATTTGCTGTTAATTTACTCACCCTCAGGACATCCAGGATGTACAGGGTAGGTGACTTTTATCTTCAGTAGAACAGTTTTTAGCTGAAACTGTGGTCCTTGGTGATTCATAAAATGCAAGTCAACAGCTACCGGTTTTTAAGAATGAAAAAAAAAGCCTATCAAGGAACACAAAATTAATACCCATGGCTCCTGACAATATGCTGAGGCCTTATGAAGGAACATGCAAAAAACTGAACATTATTTTCAACATTATTACCTGTAATCCAGAGCTTTAGTCAGATGGTTCGGATGGATATCTGGTATACAAACAAATCATTCTTTTGAACCGGTTCTTTTTAGTGAACTGGATGAACCAGTTCACCAAATCAGACTGAATCGCCTGAAACAGTTCACGGCTCAAACAGCACAGATCTACAAGTTACTCAATCAAAACTCACTTTCAGACTCCTGACAGTCACTCCGACTCGAAATGAGCCAAAATAGCAGCGTATCTGATCATGTGATAAATGAACTCATTCAGTGCTCCAGTTCCTCCAACAGTCACTGAACTGAGGAAACAGATCGACTCGGACTGAAGACCGATGAGCCGCTGATATGAGCATGCGTGAACCGAGCCCTTGAATGAACTTTTTTGTTGTTTCACATTGTAAAAAGTTGAGCTGATGAAGGGGAGTTCATTCACTTTATATGCTTTAGACATGCAAAACATCCACGTTTCATATCATTACTGGGTGCTTTAATAATATAATTGTGCATATGTGACGTCATTGCGTGATTACCTAAACGGACTAGTGAACCAATTAATTTAAACAAACTTTCCGAAAGAACCAGTTCACGGAAACTAATCGGACTTCCCCATTTGCCTGAAGCTCTGGATTACAGGTAATAATGTTGTAAATAATCTTCAATTTCTTGCACAGACCGATTGTTTCACTTCATAAGACCTCCATATATCGTCAGGAGCCACGGGTATTAATTGTGTCTTGCCTGTATTTGCTTTTTTGACTCTCAAAGTGGATTGCAGTAATCTTCTTTACTTTTCTGCTGAAGAAAAGTAAGGGGGTCTGAATACTTTCCGTACCCACTGTATATATTGGATGGCCTGGGGGTGAGTAAATTAACAGCAAATGTTCATTTTTGGATAAAATGTCCATTGAATTAAGCACAGGATTGTTCATTCTGATGTTACGTTTATTTACCATTATTGGTTACGCAATTATTTATTTCGCAGGTACTTTTATCAAACTTCACTAACATTATAAGTCAATCTCAAGGAAAATAACAATTAAAAGTGACACATATATAGACAAATTTACCACATTCTGATCCCCTGAAACGACTTCTAAATCTTTATCTTTGCAGTGAGGAAGCAAGAAATCATCAAAGTAACTGAGCAACTCATTGAAGCCATCAGCAATGGAGATTTTGAGAATTACACGTGAGTTTGGGACCATTCGTCTTTCACATCCACATTTGCTAATCTATAAATATGAATGTACTGTAGTGGAGACTGGCAACAGCTGTAACACTTGTTTTCTTTATCGTCTGTAAAGTCCTGTTCACATCACTATAACTATGAAGTGTTACTAATCGTTCTCATTATGTGAGAATAGCGTCCACACCACAACTACTGTATAACGATAATGACAGAGTGGAATGAATCATTGTAATCATTTACAGAATGATTGTTTTTCCAGCTGATGAGTGATTAAATCATTGACAGCCAGTCTAAATCATTTCAAGTAGCAGACAATATTACTGCAGTGCATGCTTATAATAAACAGAATGTTATTATGTGTTGGCATGGATGCAAATATAGTTATCGTTCTTGGTGTGAATGGGCATTACTTCATTTTTTTTTTTAATGTATTTTTTGTGCAATTTATCTTAAACTAATTTGGGGCGGATTGCAAAACTAAAGTCTCACTGAGGCAGAATTCCTGTCCAAATGCATTACATAAAGTTCACTGGATGGTTGCAGTATGACACCAGCGAAAAGTCAGCCATTGTTATTTTCTTTTTGCCTCTTGTCTTCATATAAACTTTCCCCTTCTTTTACCCATGGTTAAATAGTCCCAAGGTAACTGAGATCTTCAAAACTGGACCATTTGTATATCTATATACATTTGACTGCAAAAAAAGCTAACTTGGTAGGATTTGTCAGGCATGACCTGAAGATCACATTTGATAAAAACTGGACAAAATGTGTAAGAGTAATGGCAAAAAAACAATTGCAATCGTTGATCGCTAAGGTGGTGCCATTCCCCAAATTCTCAGTGCCAAGGATACACATCAAGTTTCATTTCAGCACATCAAAGATTTAAAAAGATTTTGTAGTTTGTTAAGATTCATAATGGTGAAGAGACAAAATGGCTGAGAAGCATTGATATGGTCTGATTCAGCAGAATCTATAGAGCCATTGTGATTTTAGGACAAATGGTCTCGTGAACAGTAGATGGCGCTGTCATAAAACTTGCAGATGGAGCAGATGGCCTCCATATCAGTGTTAAGGCTGAAGAGATACAGCTGCAGCTACTGGGCATGCACACATCAATATAGCGTCATTGTTGTCACCCTGTTCAACAATAATTACTGGTTTTGCATTATTGTAAGAGGTAGTTTTAGGGTTGGGGTAGGTGTAGACATTAATAAAACACAATCTAATAGGTAGAAATGTTGATTTATTGTTAGTTTCTGGCCGTAACTGTATCCCCTCTAGCCACAACCTGATCAGGAACAAGATATCATTCCAGATATTCCTCACAGGAAACTTGTTCATTTCGGCATCTCCTCTCAATCTGAATGCTGGTGTGCCTGGCTTCCTAGGCTGATCATAAAATAATGTTTTAAAGAGCTTCTCAACCAGCTATCATCAAAAGAATTCATATTTCCTAGGATCAATAATCAAATTAAAGTAGGTATATTTCCCCATCCTGGCATGCAATAAAGAATTTTTATCTGGAAAACAATGTCTCAAGTCTCAAGTCTACTTTATTTATAGAGCCCTTTCCACTACAGTGTAGACCAAAGGACTGTACAGCAACACAACAATACAAGGACACTGAAAATAAAATTAAACAAAAACAGAAAACAGAACAAATTACATCTTCCAAAATTCAACAATTAAAAACCATAGAGAACAAGTATATTTTCACGTGAGATTTAAAAACATCAATTGAGGGTGCAGATCTGATGACAGGTGGAAGGGTATTCCACAGTCTTGGGCCAGTGACCGAAAATGCGCAATCCCCTTTAGTTTTCAGGCGGGTTTTTGGAACTGAGAGCAGTAAGCAGTTAAATGTTCTTTGAGGTCTACCAGAGTTCATATGAATCAAGTCCGTAATATATTCTGGGGCCATATCATGGGACAGCTTTAAAAACATACAGTAACACCTTATACTGAATCCGATATTTAACCGGAAGCCAATGCAGCTTTTCCACAACTGGAGTAATATGCTCCCTTTTCTTTGTACTAGTAAGGAGCCTCGCGGCTGCATTCTGGACCAATTGCAACTTTGAAATAAGAGATTAGCTTTCTCCCAAAAAAAGTGCATTACAATAGTCCAAACGGGAAGAGATAAATGCATGAATCACTATCTCAAGGTCAGCAACAGACAAAAAGGATTTCATTTTTGCAATAATACTCAAGTGAAAGAAGCAACTTTTCACCACACATTTAATCTGATGATCAAACGTTAGAGCTGAGTCAAAAGTTATACCCAGATTCCTTATTTGGGACCACACATTTGTTGTCCATGTACCTAAAACATCATTTATGTCACTGTCAACCTTATTTGGCCCAAAAATGATAACTTCAGATTTACTCGCATTTAGCTGTAGGCAATTTTGCTCTAGCCAGCCCTTCACCTCCTCAAGACATAATAACAAAGATGAATGAGATGTTGATCCTCCAGATCTAATAGGAAAATAAATCTGAATATCATCAGCATAAAGATGATAAGACATACTATGTTTTTTTTTTAAAAAGGCCTAAAGGCAGCAAAAAATAGTGAAAACAGAATAGGCCCCAAAATGGAGCCCTGATGAACTCCACAATCAATAGAAACTGAAGAGGAAGAAAATTCCCCAACCCTCACTGAAAAGGTTCTTCCCTGTGAAGATATTCAGAGACCAATAAGTTAATGTCAAGACTACCTTCAATATGATATTGTCAATATATTATTATGATATATTATATTATGTTTGTGTGCAGGAAGATGTGTGATCCCAGTGTTACGGCGTTTGAGCCTGAGGCCCTGGGAAACCTGGTGGAGGGGCTGGATTTCCATCGCTTTTACTTTGAAAACTGTAAGATGCAATGTGTACCTGTATTCTAATTTCTAACAATTAAAAGCAAAATTCCAATTAGCTTCTGCCTAATGCTATTTGACCTCAAGACTTTTTTTAATGCTGGTTGAATATCAGTAGCTATGGAATCCCATTTCAGCAACTGAATAAAAAAATAAAACAAGGTAATTTCAGCTTTGTTCTAGCAATAGCGTGATGTAAACTCGCAGTTCTGACATTGTTTCCCAGAATTGCGTATTTACATCTTGCAATTCTGACCTTATTACTCACAATTGTGAGTTTATATCTCACAATTTTGACTTTATTCCTCAGATTTATAAGTTTATATCTCACAATTCTGACTTTTTTTCTCAGAAATGCGGGATATAAACTCACAATTGTGAGAAAAACATCAGATTTGTGAGAAAGATTGTCAGTGATTAGCATTATATTTCATATTGGTGTCAAACACTGATTTATATAAGACCAGGAATGGTTTTTATACAGAAAATATGCAAATATTTGATATTGTCTGATCCAAAATATGTGACGTTTCTAAGTTGTTAAAGCAGAATGTGATGTGGTGTTTAATTGTGACATCCAGAAAATGATTTTTTAATGATTTTAATTTGTTCAAACCAATACAGAAAAATACGAAAATGTCCAGCAAAGACATGGAGCTGATGACAGGGGAGCTCCTTTCTGCTGCCTGTTCATCTTTTGTTTACTTCCTATACTGTATCACCATTTGTTGAGTTATAGAGGCCATTTTTTCTAGGATTAAAATGACTCGCCATGTCCAAACAGATTCAATAGCTGAAATAATTGTTAAATGCAACTGTCGTTTTTTAAGGATATAGGCATTTATTATAACTTACATAAATTAATGAGTTATGCACTCTAAGAAAAGTAAAAAAAATAAATATATAAATAAATACATTAAAAAAACAGCTCAGTGTACAGTTTATATAAAGGAATTTTCCTTTTTGATTTCTCACAGGTGTTTTATTTTTAATAAATTTTATTAAATTATATGTTGCATTGTGTTTTAGCATACACTGAAAAAATTGGTGTAGAAACAATTTTCACTGATAAAATGTTAGTAAACAACAATTAATTAAAAAGAAACAGCAAGTGACATATTGAGTGACGTATTTTTATACGTCAGTGTATGGGTAATTTTCTGCCAGGACATTATCCTGCATATGTATTTTTCATATTTTTCAACCGACCTTTTTCTTAAAGTGTAGATTAAACAATATAGGCCAAAATCTTGTTTCTAAAATAAGGTCTTCAATGTTGTACCAATCGTATTCAAAGGTAAACTACAGTCATCCACAGATTGTGTGCATTACAAGCCATGTTTTTATTTTGTCAGTTTCTATTGGTCGTATCATATGTTCTTTAAAAATATGTTTGGCAAAAATTGGCTGAGAGGTCGCACATGGAAGCACTATCCCAACTAACAAAAATGTATTCTAAGAATGTTTTGCTAATGCTCCAATTAAGTTCTCTGAACACTCAAAACATTTTTTTTCATGCATTAAAAACAATCTGAATGTCAGAGGAAATTAACGGAATGTTCCATTTTTATTTTATTTTTTTGTAAACATGGGAACATTAATTTGGAATCTTCTCAAAACAAGTAGTAAATGGTAACATAAAAAAAAAACAATAGTTGAATGACCAACTAAATGGGTTCAGAAAAAAAAAAGTTTTATGAATGATGTTTTTTGTGCTAACATTTTGAGAACATTATTCAAGAGCCGCTAACTGTGAACAAAGGTTCTATTAATGTTACTGGAAGAAATTTTGCTCATTACTTTGATTGCGGGACCTCTATAGCAACCTAGAGATATTTTTATGAAAAGTTGATTTTTTTAAATTTTATTTTTTAACAGTGTGGTCGAAGAACAGCAAGCCGGTTCACACCACTATCCTGAACCCTCATATCCACCTGATCGGCGAGGAGGCCGCCTGCATCGCCTACATTCGTATCACGCAGTATCTCGACACAAACGGAATGCCATGCACTGCCCAGTCAGAGGAGACACGGATCTGGCATCGTAAAGACGGCAAGTGGCAGATAGTCCACTTCCATCGCTCAGGCTCTCCGTCTGCCATCACTAAATAAGAGAGTCAGGTAACGAATCTAAAACTGAATTATTATTGTTTATTATTATATGTGAATTTGATGATCGCAGAGGCAGATTCAACAATCAATAAATGTAAATACAGAGTTCTGGCATGAAACTCTAGATGGAGCAGTCTGATAGGTCTAACTCAATCTGACCTAATGACATCATTATCACATGGCACAGCTGATTGGCTCTCTCCTGTATCGGTAGCCAATGAGCTCACTGCTCAACATTCAAATATATGATTAGTGCTATATGAGCAGTTGCAGCTTGCTTCAGAAACCCTCCACCTTCCCCAGCTCCACCTGTATAGATCTGCTACAAGGTGATTCATGTATGCTATATGGGGGTTATTTCATGTATGTTATATTTGCAGCAGCAGCATGTTGTGGATGTGTTGGCAGTAGCAAGTCTCGGTACTCCGAGAGTTGTCATGACAGAACCATATTTCTTAAAATTTTATACTATTTTACATTAAAAAGTAACATTAAGACTACAGCTTTTTGCAATTGCTGGGACCAGTTTTTTTTTTTTTTTCAATACTTTTGTCACTTTTTTCTAAACTCTTCACACAGTGTTGGCTAAACTGTGGATCGTTTTTCATGTAGTACAAAATCCATTACATGACTAGGCTACATCGGTCCATGTACGTTGCGTTCATTTGTTTTTTTGATTAAATATTGAAAACAGAAACATGAGAAAACGTCAGCTTTTTAGTAAAAAAAAAAAAAAAAGAAAAAACAAGAATTCGTCTTGATTTTTCGTTTTTACACCCAGGGGTAGAAATAGATAAATAGCTTGGATTTTTGATTTCCATGTGATCTGGAACTTTCCACTGATTGGTCAAGCAAAGATCAAATGGTGCCATCGTCATGTCTCCTTCAGTTCCACGCTACAGAATAACAGTCATCTGATGCTATAGTTAAAGCATTGATTGCAACTAAATTTCATCTTTCTCTTACTAAAAGACTAACAAATAGCTTGACACAAACTGGACTGGCAGCACCTAGACAGGGCTTACTTCTGTGTAGGCATAGATTCTCCATGGCAAATATTAGTTGAATGTTTCAGAAATATGAATGTACCCACATTACCCCTTAGTCTACTTCTTTGGCACGCCACACATTTTATTTAGCTGTCCAGTTATCAAAATCTGTGTGGCAGTGTTTGTGTTGAATTATATTCTTAAAAAATATTCATCTTTAGACTTGCTCTGTAACATTTTGCATACTGACCTTACTTTCTTTTTCCATCTTAGTTGAAAATACCAGAGTTGCAGGATCACTGGCTTGAGGATGTACAAGCTCCCAGCTTCTCATCTCATTCCTTGAACTTCATTGGCCCTCTGCTTTACGGTGTCATCACATTCACATTAGCTTTTATTCTCATTGCTCAGAACACTTCTTTATGGATAAACTATGATGAAGCCGCTGTTGCAACCCTGCTGCGTGGTATCAATGCTTTTTTTTTTTTACATCTTGATTATGATTACAAAATTAGCCACCATGTTTTTGACCATAAGTGCTACATTTGCAGATATTTGACACAAATGAGATATTTGGGACAACGGCTACATTCCAAAAGAGATCCTGTTTCCTAGGGGTTTCCACGGATACCTAGATTTTTTTTTAGACATTAACTAGTCTTTTAATCTCTCTTATACACCTGTAATAAACTCGAATGTAATCTGATTGAAATGGATGTTTATATATTTGAAATAAAGTAGAACTGCTAGGTAAGAATATAGTAATGACTTAAACAGCTTGTCCTCCACTGCCCGATTTCCAGACAATCGCCATTGAACATTTTCTACCGAGTTTAGTGAAGCACATTGAACAGCAGTGAATTTCAGTATACGTTTAGCCCTTGAAATCAAAGCTGCATCTATGGCACAAAAAACACACACACAATCTATTGAACCCACATGATCCGCACTGCAAGAACAGATGGATCAAGGGGGCTGAGCAACCCACTCAACGAACTGTTGCTTAAAGTTAAAGCCGGTGCTGATGGTGGCAGTGGAACAGTAAATGCATGCGAGAGCTTGATATTTCTTTCTGCCGTACAGGGTTTTGAGATCCGGGTCTGGTGTGGTGTGCTCAGAGCACTTTGATAAAGTTCTTCCAGTAGAGCTGGTGTATTTGTTCTTCCTTTTGTATTTAGGATTCAGGGATTTTTTCTTTTTATTGCAAAAGGAAGTCTCTTGAAAAAGCTCTTGAGAGTGTGTTTGATGTCTGGGCTTAGCTTCTATTCAAATTCAATGGAAGCGTGTTGCTGGAGAGAGAGCTTTCAATAATCAGTGTTGACGTGTTTATCTACTGATGTCTTTTTAAGATGCTCTATTTGCTTGTTCAGTCTTACTGTGACGTTCAACCAATGTACATTCATATTAACGCGAACAATCAAAGTTATTCAAACGAGAAAGTGGACACTGCTAACTCTATATAGTGATGCTCAAAAAGACCTAGCATTTGAACTTGTTGATATTGTATTCAGACTATTGCTGGTGAATATCTGCTATTCAGATCGATCTCTGTCATATCTAAACATTTGTAAGGTATATTAAAATGTTTTTTGCATCTTATATGTACAGATTAATATTGGGTTACACTTTATTTCGATAGTCCACTTTAGACATTCTATTAACTATAAGTAACTTTGTAACTACATGTCAACTGAGCAGTCTGATAGGTCTAACTCAATCTGACCTAATGACATCATTATCACATGGCACAGCTGATTGGTTCTCTCCTGTATCGGTAGCCAATGAGCTCACTGCTCAACATTCAAATATATGATTAGTGCTATATGAGCAGTTGCAGCTTGCTTCAGAAACCCTCCACCTTCCCCAGCTCCACCTGTATAGATCTGCTACAAGGTGATTCATGTATGCTATATGGGGGTTATTTCATGTATGTTATATTTGCAGCAGCAGCATGTTGTGGATGTGTTGGCAGTAGCAAGTCTCGGTACTCCGAGAGTTGTCATGACAGAACCATATTTCTTAAAATTTTATACTATTTTACATTAAAAAGTAACATTAAGACTACAGCTTTTTGCAATTGCTGGGACCAGTTTTTTTTTTTTTTTCAATACTTTTGTCACTTTTTTCTAAACTCTTCACACAGTGTTGGCTAAACTGTGGATCGTTTTTCATGTAGTACAAAATCCATTACATGACTAGGCTACATCGGTCCATGTACGTTGCGTTCATTTGTTTTTTTGATTAAATATTGAAAACAGAAACATGAGAAAACGTCAGCTTTTTAGTAAAAAAAAAAAAAAAAAGAAAAAACAAGAATTCGTCTTGATTTTTCGTTTTTACACCCAGGGGTAGAAATAGATAAATAGCTTGGATTTTTGATTTCCATGTGATCTGGAACTTTCCACTGATTGGTCAAGCAAAGATCAAATGGTGCCATCGTCATGTCTCCTTCAGTTCCACGCTACAGAATAACAGTCATCTGATGCTATAGTTAAAGCATTGATTGCAACTAAATTTCATCTTTCTCTTACTAAAAGACTAACAAATAGCTTGACACAAACTGGACTGGCAGCACCTAGACAGGGCTTACTTCTGTGTAGGCATAGATTCTCCATGGCAAATATTAGTTGAATGTTTCAGAAATATGAATGTACCCACATTACCCCTTAGTCTACTTCTTTGGCACGCCACACATTTTATTTAGCTGTCCAGTTATCAAAATCTGTGTGGCAGTGTTTGTGTTGAATTATATTCTTAAAAAATATTCATCTTTAGACTTGCTCTGTAACATTTTGCATACTGACCTTACTTTCTTTTTCCATCTTAGTTGAAAATACCAGAGTTGCAGGATCACTGGCTTGAGGATGTACAAGCTCCCGGCTTCTCATCTCATTCCTTGAACTTCATTGGCCCTCTGCTTTACGGTGTCATCACATTCACATTAGCTTTTATTCTCATTGCTCAGAACACTTCTTTATGGATAAACTATGATGAAGCCACTTTGCTGTTGCAACCCTGCTGTATGGAATGTTTTTTTTTTTAGTATCTTGGTTATGTTTACAAAATTAGCCACCATGTTTTTGACCATAAGTGCTACATTTGCAGATATTTGACACAAATGAGATATTTGGGACAACGGCTACATTCCAAAAGAGATCCTGTTTCCTAGGGGTTTCCACGGATACCTAGATTTTTTTTTAGACATTAACTAGTCTTTTAATCTCTCTTATACACCTGTAATAAACTCGAATGTAATCTGATTGAAATGGATGTTTATATATTTGAAATAAAGTAGAACTGCTAGGTAAGAATATAGTAATGACTTAAACAGCTTGTCCTCCACTGCCCGATTTCCAGACAATCGCCATTGAACATTTTCTACCGAGTTTAGTGAAGCACATTGAACAGCAGTGAATTTCAGTATACGTTTAGCCCTTGAAATCAAAGCTGCATCTATGGCACAAAAAACACACACACAATCTATTGAACCCACATGATCCGCACTGCAAGAACAGATGGATCAAGGGGGCTGAGCAACCCACTCAACGAACTGTTGCTTAAAGTTAAAGCCGGTGCTGATGGTGGCAGTGGAACAGTAAATGCATGCGAGAGCTTGATATTTCTTTCTGCCGTACAGGGTTTTGAGATCCGGGTCTGGTGTGGTGTGCTCAGAGCACTTTGATAAAGTTCTTCCAGTAGAGCTGGTGTATTTGTTCTTCCTTTTGTATTTAGGATTCAGGGATTTTTTCTTTTTATTGCAAAAGGAAGTCTCTTGAAAAAGCTCTTGAGAGTGTGTTTGATGTCTGGGCTTAGCTTCTATTCAAATTCAATGGAAGCGTGTTGCTGGAGAGAGAGCTTTCAATAATCAGTGTTGACGTGTTTATCTACTGATGTCTTTTTAAGATGCTCTATTTGCTTGTTCAGTCTTACTGTGACGTTCAACCAATGTACATTCATATTAACGCGAACAATCAAAGTTATTCAAACGAGAAAGTGGACACTGCTAACTCTATATAGTGATGCTCAAAAAGACCTAGCATTTGAACTTGTTGATATTGTATTCAGACTATTGCTGGTGAATATCTGCTATTCAGATCGATCTCTGTCATATCTAAACATTTGTAAGGTATATTAAAATGTTTTTTGCATCTTATATGTACAGATTAATATTGGGTTACACTTTATTTCGATAGTCCACTTTAGACATTCTATTAACTATAAGTAACTTTGTAACTACATGTCAACTACATGTCAACTAATTCTCAGAGTAGACTGTTAGGGTAGGTTTAGGGTTAGTAGAATAAGTTGACCAAGAAAGTGTTAGAAGATATTAAGCAGACAGTCTACTAATACTCTACTAACTGCTAGTTGACATGTAGTTGACATGTAGTTGCAAAGTTACTTACTGTTAATAGAATGTCTAAAGTGGACTATCGAAATAAAGTGTTACCTAATATTGCGTGTTCAGATTTACTAAACCAGTTACATTTTTATTAGTAAAACGGTATGAGCTTAGTCGGATTTGTCAAATATTGCTTCTTGAGTCTTAGTATTCTTAGATTTATTTTGTAAAGCAAGAATGTTAACGTGATGATTGTATGCACGATTTTTTGCTGTTTGATTCATTTTATCAAACGTTTTGCCTTGGCTGTATAAAAGCTGCTCTTCATTCGGTTGGGTCGTGTGATCACTGCCGTCAACAGACAACCAACTGTAAACTTTGCTATTCTTTTTCTGGTTCTATTTAAACACTTTCAGGCTACTTGTGGCACATTTGACAAAGATCCGTTCTTAATATTGAATTAATATTCAATTGTCATTATACAGAACCAAAGTTTTCCTCTTCTTTTTCCTCATTATTTATCTCCTTAGAAAGACATTTAGAAGTGAAAGAAATCAAATGCATGGAAACCTTTTCTATGTCTTCTCGTAACGTGGTTCATTGTAAACGGCTGCTGAAAGTGAGTTGCTTTGTGGCCTCTTTGATGTTTTTGTCTTCTTTATCGTTTCAGCACAGTTTATGAAAGGCCTAACAGCATCTTTTGATAGTTTTTGACGTATATACTGTGTTTTGTTGAGGCATGCTGTTTTTATTGTCAAAAAGTGGGTGGGTACGATATTGTTTTCAGAGTAAAATGTACTTTTTGCAGTTTGGCTCTAATGCACCCGGGCTTATAAATAAAAGTGCTTTACGAAGTGTTGTAGTTGTCATTGCGTATTTGTTGCTAATGAAGTTTTGAGGAGTGCATGTTATTATTGAAGTCAGCGTGAAACGGGGTTTCACTAGTAATTTTCAAAACTTTGAATCAGCTGAACCAATTGCTTCACAAAAACGATTAACTTTTTCAAAGCATTCGAAACACCACATGCTGGTGATGTCTGCTGGTTAGAATGGTGTAAATGCAATGAAAAGTCAGCTCAAACGTGCATAAAAACACCTTTTACAACAGGCAAATGTTTTGTTGTGTAAATCTATTCATTGCAAATAAATAAGTACTGAGTAATATTAACTCACTCTCTGGTACTGTTGAGAGGTAGTCAAAAATGACCAATCTTTTTAATGTCAAATAAATGAATGTACTACATTTTAGTTCAATAATATCTTTTATTTAATATTTTGTTTCATGGTACTAAATTATATTTTTGGAATAGTTATAATGCATTTATTATCTTTTAATCACTTTTTGAGCATAGACCTAAAAATGAAACTTCCAAATTAAACTGTTGTAAATCTGGCATGCTTTTCAGTACAGACTTAAGTTTGGTCTATTTTTTAAAGAAGCTACTTCACAGATTATTGCTAAAACAAATAAATAAAAAAGGTTATAGAAGTTTAAATTTCTTATTATGAAGAATACACTAAAATACTATTACATTTTAAATGCTAAATATATTTTCCAAAACATGTTTTAGTCTAAAATCACATGACAGTCAAAGCCATAATCTAGGTTATTTGTGTTCCAAATTTGAGGTTGATATCACAAAAAATTAGCTTTCAGTAAGATTTTGTTTGGGTGCAGTACCAAATAGTTCCACTAGATAAAATTTGTTTCCTGTTGTTGAAAAAAAATCTTATAAATAAATGAATAAACATGCAGTATTAAATGATGTGGTATGCCTAATATTCTCAAAAGACTGTAACACCTGAATGAAATATAATTTTCACAAAACATCATATATAGGTTTAAGGTGCGAGTCTGAGGAGGCAAGAAAAATGTGTTTCCAAACAGACAACAGTAGGCACTATTAACTAGGTTAACGGTGAAAATGTTTTATCTCCATTGCCTGAGACTGCCCTGAAATGTAGCATGCATTGTCTCATATTGGTGCATACTGTCTGTATAATGCTTAATGTGTTACAAAACATACCCTATAGCGCTCAAGCCCCAACAATTGCTGCTCGGAGCTATATTTCATCTTCTTTTTCTTTCCCTGGTCTGAAGTCTGACACCCTATGGAACCCAATGGAGGAAAGTTATTAAATTTAGCACATCTGTCTAAACTTATACCATAATAAATTTGGAGCGTCTCTCTATAAGTCAAACTCAACAAATTAAATTTGTTAATGGTAGTAATCAGATTGAGATCTGTGTGCCAAACCTCCACTTTCCTATGTGCTATGGGTTCTTATATATATACAAGTGTGTGTGTATATATATATATATATATATATATATATATAAAATACCAAAAATTAAACATTTTAAGTGTGGTGGCTTAAATGTTATTGCACATGTCATGGAATGCATTTACATCAAAAAAGGCTTTTACTTTTGTTGTTTTGAGTTATGGATAATGTATGCATGTTATAAGGGCTACAAAAATTTGATGTTATTTTTTTGCCTATTTTATTGCACATCACAATGGACAGCAAGATAACATGATCTAAGGACAGCCACTGAGATATATAATACAAGATAATATATATAATCTGTGCAATTGTCTGAAATAATTCACAATCACACCCTTTTTAAAAGCAGAATTTTATATACAGTAGTAACACTTCATACCTACATTATTTTAAATTTTTGATGAAGAATAAAGAAAGACTTTTTCCCAGCACCGATCTACAAAAAAAGTAATATTAGATTATGCAGATGGGAATGGGCACATTTTTAAAGGTGGATTATACAAAACTTTACATAAGTTAACACAAATCACTTTGGCAACTTCTATAATGCAGCATGGGTTTTCAAAGGAATGGACATCGTACAGTCCTCATGAGCCTGGATCAGTGCAGTCGTTTTGTTCTGGGTTCAGGCTCCGAGCTTCAGCGATGAGACGCTTGACTCCCACCATCCACTGACTGACTTCAGCAACATGGTCCACCATCAGGCCTCTGTGGATCTCATCAGCTGCATCCCAATTTTTTCTTTTCAGGTCTGAAACAAAGCACATCTAGCATGTTTTTCTCTCCCTGTTTGCCTAAGTCTCTGGATTACAGGTAATAATGTTGTAAATAATGTTCAGTTTCTTGCACAGACAGATTGTTTCGCTTCATAATACCACAAAATATATCATCAGGAGTCACGTGTATTTTTTTTTTTCTTGCCTGCATATGCTTTTTTTGACTCTTACAGTGCCGGCAGCTGTAAAATTGCATATTATAAAGCACCAAGGCCCACAGTTTCAGCTAAACATCTTTTTACTGTTCTTCTGAACATCAACAACAAAAATCACCTACATCTTAGAAGACAAGTATATTAACAGCAAATTTTCACTTTTGGTTGAACTATCCCTTCAAGATTCTTCTAGGATCTGACAAGCAGTCAGGCAGGACAGATCTCTGGGAGTAACATGACTCTAAAATGCTTCTCATGTGACCAGTTCTTGAGAGTCTCAGATTTCCTGATTGCATACATCAGTCACGTCACTGTTACTTTGTGTTTTAAAACAAAAAGATGTGCTTCACATGATCTGCGTCACTTGCATGTTGATATCAAGCAAACTGAAGAAGTTCCATAAAGTTTTGTGCATGTATATACATTTATGTGCTGATTAAAAATCAGATGGTTATTTTCTTTTAAAGCTGCATGTAACTGGCAAAACGTAAAGGGGTCAGGAAATGCAGAATCAGATTATTATGTTTCTCAAGGTTAGTTTATACAGTTTTCCATCCTCATTTTCACTCTCTCTGAAACACACTCAATTTAAAGGGGCTTTTCCTCTGATACTCAAGATGCTTAGTGGCAACACTTATATTCTAGTCTGATGTAAGATGTATAGTGACATACAAACTTCTTTTGCAATACTTTATGACAGAACAAGTGCGTGTGAAAGTGAACAACACTCTGAAGACTGAAAAAGACTCACCTTGGGACAATCTATGCATCCTATGTTTAACCAAAGGAGAAAGTTTTCCACTTTTCCACATGTCCTCAAAAAGCTTCAGACGTCTTTCCACATCATCACAAATCTGTTTCTAAAAAAAACAATGACACACAAGGTGACAACAGGAACATAAATATCCATTTCTCCACTCTGACAAGTCAAAATAAATACAATGGCAAGAAAAAAAAATGCTCTAATAACTATAATATTTTTTATAAGGTTTGGACCTATTACAAGGTGTGAGAATTGTATGTTTGTGTGTTATGTGGTTTGATCCATTAGCTCTATTTAGGGGCCATTTACACGACAACGTTTTCAGCCAAAAACGGGAAACTTTTTATGCGTTTTGACTGTTCGTTTACACGACAACAGCGTCACGTTGTCGTGTATACGTGAAACTTTTTAAAAACGCAAGGGAAAATCTTTTCCGTTTTTGACTACATCGTTGTCGTGTAAACGTAGCCTTAGTGTTACATATTATCATTGAGATACTATTACAGTTTTTGTTAATGTTTTTGATTTACATTTTTATGTTTTCTGCTTTTGTTAAGTTTAGTTAAAATCTTAGTAAATCTATTGTGTGATTTTGTCATTTTATTTATTTTTTAGTTGTTTTTAAATATCTTATTTTATACATATTTTTTTGTTATTTTAGTACATCAACTGAAAGTGAGGAATGTTGCATTGTTAACATTAAGGTTTTAGATTTAGTTAAATTATAACAACCCTGGTTCCATTTATTCGCAATAAAATCCTTAGTGTAAAATGTGTTGCTTTTTCCTTATTTAGAAACTGTGCAAAACCATAAATATTTCTTGCTTGTTTCATGTCATAATGCTTTTTTTCATTATGTCTGTTTCCCACTGGTTGAACCTTACAGGCTCTTGAACTTTATTTTCAACCAGTTTCAACATTGATATTACCTTTACAGTATGTCTGCATGCGTTCAGCGCTCCATAAAGTGGTTCTTGCACATCCTCAACGGATGGCTCTGTCTCCAGCTCTCCCGCCTCCATCTTTCCGTCTGAGGGAGTTTTGGGACATACGGAGGGTGGGGTGCTGCTGTCCATTGGAGGAGGATTCATTCCCCGGGGCGGCGTTGGCATCGCCACTGGTGGGGATTGCATCTCTGATCCAGAACCTACAGTGGGAAAATAAACCATTTAGAATTCATTTATAAATTTGTGTTATAGTGCTGTAATGTCACAGATGAATTACACAAAAACATTACATTTTTTGCATCTCTTTTTTTCGTCTTTACACTTGCAGATTTAATATGCATTTTCTTTACAGATGCTAACATTTTTTCAAATTCAAAATTCACCCATAAGGAGGCCATATAAGAAGCTAATTTACTAGAAAAAAAATCCTCTGACTTCTCCAGAGTTTAAATGGGCATATGCTTAAACATTTCAGAAGAAAAATTTCCACCACATTCATGTTTTTGAACTCGTCCTAGGGGCGTCCGTCTGATTTGCACATGCACATGTACCTAGGATGTCAATAATACAATATTAACACTTAGTAAAGCAAGGAAAATGAAAAACCTGGTGGTTCTGCGATACAAATTAATAGAGGTAATATGATAGAAAACAAAAAAGCAACCAACTCATCATGATTAACCAGACAACTTTGTGATGAATTAGTTTCATTTCTTAATCAATTCAAAGGCTTTGAAAATACAGTCCATACAGTAGAACAGTTTGCCAAAAATGCATTTTGTCATTTGCTGCAAACATGTACAGTAAATAGATGAATCAAGATAGATGTAGATAAATAACATTTAACAGTGGGATGACCTGTGAATTGGGGTGCATGCACCCTCTTATTGAGGATATTTCGCTTTGGTCCACCTGAATCCTTCTGCGAGCCATATGAAAACTGCGGTGGGTCGTTCCACCCGTGCTCCTGATTACCTGCGCAGAAAGCAACATTATGAGTGAGTGCGGATCTGTGCATACCGTATCTAGCCATCTACGTTTTCTAAAGGTGTGCAAGGTGATGATAAGGTCTTTAGAGTTTTCTTGACTCAATCTAGAAGTTATTTCTCTTAGGCCCAAACACCGTGATCACAAAGGTTTGACTGTAGACAATTGTAGATAACAGAGTGAAAATGTGATACTGATCCTAAGCACATTTATGCTTCCAACTGGTAGGTAATGTGTGTAAAATCACTATTTTTTTTCTTACACATTACAATGACAACAAGACTAATGTAGTATGTGCAAATTACATTCATGTACTTTTTTAACTGTCGCAGAGTAATTACTTATTCCAAAGAAGTACCTGCTCAGAGAGTATGCCCTTTCAGACACACTCAGAGTTTAAGTACAGGACGACCCCAAAAGTGCCAAATTTTGCCATTTTCCTGTGAAAGATTCTATGGGTTGCCAAAAGATAATAATGACAGTTTATTACTCAGAACTTTCTGAGAGCTCCAACAGAATTACTGTAATTATGAGATGACGTGAACGCTTTATGTTTTGTGAACCAAATCACATCGTTCTGGGAAACAAATTGTTACTGTAGCTGGGTATGAAAGCCCATACAGAGGACAATAATCTGGTCAAAATGTATTTTAAACATAAATGTGACCCTGGATCACAAAACCAGTCTTAAGTCGCTGGGGTATATTTGTAGCAAAGCCAGCAGATAGATATAGATTTTTCTTTTATGCCAAAAATCATTAGGATATTAAGTAAAGATCATGTTCCATGAAGATTTTTGGTTAATTTCCTACCATAAATATATCAAAACTTAATTTTTGATTAGTAATATGCATAGCTAAGAACTTCATTTGGACAACTTTAAAGGTGATTTTCTCAATATTTTGATTTTTTTTGCACCCTCAGATTCCAGATTTTCAAATACTGTAGTTGTATCTCAGCCAATATCTATGATATTGTCCTATCATAACAAACCATACGTCAATGTAAAACCAATCAAAAATGTATTTCAGGGGCAAAAAAATAAACGTAGCCTACATTTAGGCAAAAGGCAAATATGGATGGAATAGTCTACTAGAGGTCAAAATGATTTAATTTAGATGTTTTGAAATATTTTATTTATTTACTTTTACATATATATTTTAACATTGTATATTTTATTTATTTATGGAACATTGTAAAACATTTGACGTTTCTTCAAATGCTACACTAGAATGTATTTTCCTTGGACTGAAATATATAGAGGGCAAAATACATTTTAAATGCAACATTAAAAGGAGTTAAAAGCACCACTATTTTCTTATATCCTGGGTGGGAGTCGCCGAAATGTATTGGGCTGGTTAGCCTGGTGTTTTTTGTTTTTGTTTTTGTTTTTTTAACGACCTGACAACCCTGCTGAGATGTAACGTTAGTAGAAGTGTATGTCCAGTCTCGTCGTCGTTGTGTTTAATGCACCTACACCAGTAACTTTAGCTGCCACGTCTCAGAACATGAGCTGTCAAACGTAAAACACTCGTTTCTTTGATAGCCAATTAGTATTGGGTTTGTTATTGTTCTATCGCGTTTTTCTCCATTAGTCATAGCTACAGTCATCGTTTAAATGTCAAGAAAACTTTCAAATGAATGTATCCGGGAATGAATGAGAGCGACGAGACTGTTGTTTACTCACACGAACATCACACTTCACACGGAAGATTTACATGACACGTTTTATAAACATGTAATATTAGTTCTATACACTCTTACCTGGTTTTACTAACTCGCTCATCGCAGTCTAGACTCCAACATCAACACTGTGGGAAAAATTCTTCTACTTCTAGAATTCTTGTCAAGAAAACTTTCAAATGAATGTATCCGGGAATGAATGAGAGCGACGAGACTGTTGTTTACTCACACGAACATCACACTTCACACGGAAGATTTACATGACACGTTTTATAAACATGTAATATTAGTTCTATACACTCTTACCTGGTTTTACAAACTCGCTCATCGCAGTCTAGACTCCAACATCAACACTGTGGGAAAAATTCTTTTACTTCTAGAATTCTTCGTTCTTCTAGTTCTTCTTCTTCGTTGGATTTTACCGGCAGCTCGCATCCGTAATGCTGCGATTCTGCCATCTTCTGGAGTTCATTAACTCCTACACAAAGCAGCGTGTCATATTCGAACTATTAATGCTGTTTTTATTAGGAAAAGTTCAGCTTTTTGCTGCCTTGTTTACCCACCGCATTTCAGTATGTTCCTCTGTTATTCCTATGCTTCCCATTTCTTTCATCATGTCCTCTCTCCATTTCATCTCTACTCTTAATCTGGTCAAGACTGTCTCCTCTTTCCTGTTTCTTCCCTACTTTCCAAATAAAATAATAAATAATATTTATAAATTAAATAGTATTTTAATTTCAAAAGTTAATATTTATTTATTTATTCATTCAATAATTTATTAATTCATTCACTAATGAGTAAAGCTACCTGCTGAATATAAATGAATTCTCAATGCAATGTTTCCCCTTAAAGGCAGGGTATGTGATTTTTCAAAAACACTTTAGAAAACTGATTCGGGCCGAATCGCAAAACAAACTTGTAGCCAATCAGCAATAAGGGGCGTGTCTACTCGTGATGTGGAGGAGAGCGCGTTCAGTGCACGGACATTAGTCGAGCCCAGCGACAGAGAGATAGAGACCATTTGAAATTTGTGTCAGCACGTCATAAATAGAACCTGGCAGCAGTTTTCTGTCGGGATTTGTTGCGCCGCACTGCTCACGTCCGTAGACACGGTGTAACATTGGTTTTGCTTTGTTTCACAGAACTAATCGTTGCCTGGGTTGCGTACGTATATGTGGGGCGGAGCTATCAAAATAGGGGCAAGACCCTTTTGGGGTAGGGGCGTGTTTGTTTTGGTGATTTCAAATATCAACATTGGCTACCAGAAATCACTTACTCTGCATTTAATGGACAAATCTGAGAGAGTTTGGCCAAGTGGTAAACAGTGTCATAGAGAATAAGATTGAGAATAAGAATAAGTGAACTCTTAATTGTTTCCTAATCCTTAGCAATACAATTAATAAACCATTTGTCTAATACACCCTTATTCCCTTTCATAAATGTGTTTTACACAAGGTAAAACAATAAATAAATAATAAAATAATAGTTACTCTCGGGATCTTAAAAACAAAAATGCCCACACTGACACCCATTGAAACTGCAATAATTAATGCCAATGCCATTTAAGCATAAAACCATGCATTCTTTGTTAAAGGCTTTCATTTGGTTATCAAGGCTTCAAAATTTGTATGTATGTATGTAATGTATTAATTAATTAATTAATTCATTCCTATTTTCCACCTGCTGATAGCACCATATTCTCAGGTTTGGTCTGTGGAGCAAATAACTGGCTTTTTTATAATTGTGTGGTGGTATGTACAGTATATCAGAGTGTGGTTGTATGTGTTTGTTGAGAAATTTGTGCGTGTGTGAATGGTAATTTTAAAATTGACACTGCATCAAAAAAATTAAATAATTCATTCATTAATTAAAACAATAATTCATCAAAATCAATGTTGTTTCTAATCACTGATTTATCCAAGACTGTAATAATCCCTAATAAACTAGCATTTAAATGATTTTATAAAGAATATCTCTTTGGATTTGAGACTTTAGTCTTTGCAACTTTACAGATCTTCTTTATGCACCAAGAGCTTGTAACACTCCAAAGAGAAAGGAAAAATTGAAAATCGCATCATATGACCAATTTAAGAGGCTTGAACTGAATAACAATATTGAAAAGTGCCATCTAGTGGCCGTATTGTTATTTCTCATTATTAAATATGATTATAGCCAACAACCCCCATGTACAGCACAGCGGACAATAACCAGGGCAACACAAAAGAAAATGGCATGATATAAAACACACAAACAACACAAGGCAGTTTCAAGTGTTTTTCAGATTTATTCTGTGTCTGAGGACACCGCTTCAGTGGTAGCTCTGGAGACTAAGTCCGCTCGGCTAGAGCGCATGCGTTTGTCTGTAGCTGCGGTGAGCGATCTTTGGCCAGTGACAGAGGTTTTGTTACTCCTGATGAGTACGCGTGGGTCAGCGCTCACCACATCGCTGTTACTACCCTCGTCTTCCTCATTCTCAGTCTCCTCTTCACTCGGGCCTTCCTGAGGCTTCAGTGTCTCGGAGCTGAACTGGCTCAAAGGCTTTCCGAGGATTCCAAAGCTAAAGGCAAAGCAAAGTAGATACAATCAGACACCAGAGACAAAACCGTCACATACTATGCAGCACTTATGAATAATTAAACCATTGCATGATCAAGTATTACCTAAGAGACTTCAGCTGCTCTTTAAGCTGCTCTTTGAGCTCCTCCATCACCGCCTCTGAATCACAGTCTTCAGTCGAGGGCACTTTAGGACCTCTGAAGCGCTCAAACAGGTGAGGGGCCTTTTCTTGTGGAGTAGGCAGCAGAGAGACCATCAGCGGGGAACGCTGGGTTATGATTTTGTTTAGGGGAGGAAGACGGTTTGACTTCCTGGGTTAAAGGTCAGGAGACAGAGAGTGAGGTATGAGAGAGAAGACAGAACAGTAAAAGCCTAAATCTTCACTTAAAGTTGCTTGCACACAAAAGTCGAACAAGTTACATCAAATTACTCGCAACACTTCACAAAGGCAAGACAGAACCTTTTAAAATCTCTTCATTATTGTATGCATACATAACATAGGGTGCATTTTTCAAGTAAATTAAGTGTTAATTTTATTCTATTTATTATTAAATAATAAAATATCTAAAATAAAAATAAACCAGTCAATATTTTCTACACATAATACAATATTTTACATAATTAAAACAATACATTTAAATCTGAACTGAAATTATATTCATTATATTTTAAAACTAACATTTTAAATTCACAATTCTAAATATAATATTATTTAATAGTAAAATATTTATCAATCAAAATAATATGAAATCATTTGCATTAGTCATAATAATTTCTGTTAATTAGATAAACATTATTAGACTACATTATAATTTCACCCAGTTGTCCTGTGTTTTTGTCGGACTATGCCACTTTCTCACCAGTTATTCAGTGATGCTTGTCGGGAGTTCAGAACCTTAGACTGACTCCTCTGTGAACTCTCCTGGTCTTTCAATCCTTTTTTTGATTCATTCAGGGCGGGGTTAAACATGTTTGAGCCAAACAAGCGTCCAATCTCCATCCGAATGCCCTTTAGGCCCCGCCTCTCAAAGGTCACCCATGCAGCATAGCTGTAAAAGCTGAGGAGACACTGAGGCAGAGGAAACACACACTAATGCCATCATGGGAAGGATATATGAACTCTTAGAACTGAGGTTAAAGGGGTCCTATTATGCTCTTTTACAAAGTCTTGATTTTGTTTTGCTCTCATACTAGGTTGTTCGAAAAACACATTATTTACATATTTTATTTACATTATTACAACACCTCTCTCCCCAGTCTGGCATAAACGGCTCGAATAGTTCCTGTATCAAATGAAGGCCCTTCTCTAGTGCAGCTCAACCAGGTCTCGTCCCATTCGTCGATCTTTGTGATATCACAAATCCCGGAAAATGTGCGTTGTAGTCCAAACGAGTCGTTCGTTGTAGTTTTTGAAAAGTGATTTCTGTTAAATAAAATATCTCCTTCTGAAGTGGACTTTGAGCTTTGTAACTTTGCAGATCTTTTTTATGCTCAAACAGCAACATTACAGACTAACTAAAGTTGAAAAAGTGAAAAAGCATAATAGGACCCCTTTAATAATATTGAAATACATGGTATTCAAAGATCTCTATTTAACTTTTGCGTCTTCATGAATCACATATGGTATCAGTGCACAAACCTCATTTAGTTGCATGTCACGGTCAATGGACGCATTTAAGGACATCCTGATTCTGTTGACATAAATCGGGCATGCTCTCATCCATCACATTGGTCAATAAAGGGATAGTTCACCCAAAAATGAAAATTTGCTGTTAGTTTACTCACCCTCAGGTCAAATATGTAGGTGACTTTTTTTTTCTTGAGTCAAACAGTAAAGAAGATTTTAGCTAAAACTGTGGTGATTCATACAATGCAAGTCTTATTAAATTTTTTTAAAAAGCATATCAAGGAACATAAAATTAATACCCGTGGCTCTTGGTGATATATTGAGGCCTAATGAAGTGAAACGATCATTGTGTGCAAGAAACTGTATGTAATCCAGAGCCTCAGGCAAACAGTCCGGAGTCCTGTCTGGTTCACGAACGAATCATTCTTTTGAACCTAGTTGAAACAGTTCACCAAATCACACTCATACCTGTGTATCTGATCCTATGATGAATGAACTCATTCAGTGCTTCAGTTCCTCCAACAGTCACTGAACTGAGGAAAGAAGACCGATGAGCATGTGTTAACCCAACACTAGACTGAAGGGGCCAAATTACCGTTTTTATGGTTTCTCTTTGTTTATGTAAAAAGGTGAGCTGCTGAAGACTAGTTTATTCACTTTATATGCTTTAAGGCCTTCCCACACTGAGCACGAAAAAGCGAAACGAATATCGGACGCGATGACGCGCTGGAATAAAACAATAGATTTCTATGGATGCTTCCACATAGACCGCGAACATTCGCGCACCGAAAATGCGAATTTTCTTTTTTTTTCGAACCAGTCTGACAAATCTTTTCAGTTCACAAAGCGAAATCACGGGCCGTCCAATAAGATTTTAGCTAGGATCACGTGACCGGAGCAGTTTCGAAAACCAGTGTAAACAAACATCGAAGAAGAGTATCCCGGATAAAAGAAGAGAGTATTGAGCAGCGGACGATGTTAAATCCATTTACGAGATAAATATCTGAGGAAAAATGCATTGCTGGTCGGCGCCACCTAGCGTGCAGGCGTGAATTAGCAGAAGGCGAACAATCGTTTCACGTTCGGTGTGAAAGCACCGTTCGTCGGCGATTCACCTCGCTTTTTCGCATCACGCTCAGTGTGGAAAGACCTTTAGACATGTAAAACATCCATGTTTCACATCCATGATTTCACATCATTTTTGGGTGCTTTAATTGAACCAGTTCATTAAAACAAGCCTTTCCGAAAGAACCAGTTTGCGGAAAAGAATGGAATTTCCCTGTTCCCCGAGGCTCTGAATTACAGGTAATAATGTTGTAAATAATCTTCAGCTTCTTGCACAGACCGATTGTTTCACTTCATAAGACCTCAATATATCATCAGGAGCCACGGGTATTCATTTTGTGTTCCTTGATGTGCTTTTTTTATTAAAAAACTGTGCAACCAATAGCTTGCATTTTATGAATCACCAAGAACCACAGTTTCAGCTCAAAATCTTCTGTTCTACTGAAGATAGAAGCCACCTACATCTTGGATGGCCCGAGGGTAAATAAAAAACAGCAAATTTTGGGGTGAAATATTTATTTTAAGACAGCAAAAATACACATACTTTATATGGCAGATATGCTATCAGACACTGTTCAGACCTGTCAGAAATTTGGTTCTGATGAGGCAGCAGCTTCAGCTGCAGCCTGAAGTAACAGACGGCAAGCTGCCTTTGTGCCAGCTCCAGCTTAGCAGTCATCTGCGTCTCAGAGTCACTGAGTAATGATGGCCCGCTGGTAAAGCAAACGTCACAGATGAATGAGATTAAAAAGAGCTGTGATAGGTTGCTGAATAGGTTTCAGTAATTAAGCACTGTTCCTTTAATAATCTCATGCTTTTTCATATGGCTTTATACCCAGCTCCAAATTCAAACTCACGCTATGACAAACGTTGGTTTTTCCTCCAGAGCTTTCTTCTCGAAGTAGCAAGAAAAGTAGAGCAGGAGATTGGCAAGAAGCTCATCCAGCTCTTTGCTCCTGTGAATATTTTGGACAAAAATACTTGGAATCAAAAAATACACATACTTTATATGGCAGATATGCTATCAGACACTGTTCAGACCTGTCAGAAATTTGGTTCTGATGAGGCAGCAGCTTCAGCTGCAGCCTGAAGTAACAGACGGCAAGCTGCCTTTGTGCCAGCTCCAGCTTAGCAGTCATCTGCGTCTCAGAGTCACTGAGTAATGATGGCCCGCTGGTAAAGCAAACGTCACAGATGAATGAGATTAAAAAGAGCTGTGATAGGTTGCTGAATAGGTTTCAGTAATTAAGCACTGTTCCTTTAATAATCTCATGCTTTTTCATATGGCTTTAAACCCAGCTTCAAACTCACGCTATGACAAACGTTGGTTTTTCCTCCAGAGCTTTCTTCTCGAAGTAGCAAGAAAAGTAGAGCAGGAGATTGGCAAGAAGCTCATCCAGCTCTTTGCTCCTGTGAATATTTTGGACAAAAATACTTGGAATCAATTAGCTGCACTAATATAACTACAACTAAAGGAGTAAAAAAAAAAAGAAGTAAAAAATGATGTATATGTATAAAAATGTAAAAGCCATCCTCCTGTTCATATTCATATCGCTGAAATGGTTTACTAGAACAGTCTTGAACACATAAGCATGAATTCCTACCGGTTCAGCAGGCGATTTTGCCATAACTCACTCAAAATAGATTCACCATAAACTCCGGAACTGGAGGCATCCACGGTATCCTAGCGACAGCCGGTGACTGACGGCAGACTGTACTACGTGTGACGTTCCAGTGGCAAGCCACGCCCATCACGCACAAATACTTCTTGTTATGAACCCGATGCGTTTGCGAAGCTGTCACCAAACTGGAAAATTTAGTTAACATATTTGAAATCTTATCAAATATTTACAGTGACTGATGCAGATTCGTTTTAAATGCTAATTCGCCTGTTTTTTTCTGTGTCAATTAGTACAATGCCACAAAAGTGACATCAAGATATAATTGTTTTAAAGTTACGTTTAGCATCAGCGTTTTTATTAGCCAGTGATAGTCCGTTAAGAAGCTCATCCAGCTCTTTGCTCCTGTGAATATTTTGGACAAAAATACTTGGAATCAATTAGCTGCACTAATATAACTACAACAAAGGAAGTAAAAAAAAAAGAAGTAAAAAATGATGTATATGTATAAAAATGTAAAAGCCATCCTCAAACAGTATTAAAACAAAATACACAGTAAAATAAAAATAAAACTCACTTTAGCAGGAACAGAAAACGTGGAGGAATGGGAAACATGTCATTCTTGTGTAGCAAACAGACTGCTGCCACTGTAACACATTAAATGTATATTAAATCATCCTAGTTATGGGGAAAATACCATTTTTCATGGCTCATATTGTTTTCATTATGTAGCAAAGTGCATGGACCTACATTTAACATTCTGAATTGTGACACATTCCATTTGTGAGCGTTTTATTGAGGTCTTGAAGGCATCCAGTTGAGCGGGACGCACCGTATTCCTTTGAAAAAGGAAACTGAGTAAATCAATTGCTCAGAATAACACATCCTGCATAATGACCACCGTGAACAAGACAAGAGTACGTTTGCCACTTCTCCAGAGGCTTTCTGGACTGCCCTTGGGATTTAGATGTATTTGTTTTTTTCTTCTCTTTCACCTCTTCTTTGGCTTCGAAACTGCAAACAAAAGAAAACTGAAGTACTGATTTTGCTTGTGCAAAAAAAATGCTAAAAGTGACAGATTGTTAAAAACATCATAGTAAAATAGCAGTTAATAAGACATAGCACCATCGTCAGTTTTTACCGTATGAACTCCAGGGTTTTTGTTTCATCGTTCCAGTCCCAACGTCCAGAGGAAGGCATTGTTATCTGTTATGCAATAATTAGTGGGAAACAGGTAAAGCCTTCATTTTCTCTCTTGACCATATTAATGAATATGCTCTTCTTAAAGTTAGCTGATCATTTATTATTATTTATTTTTTAACAATAATAAAAATAATTATTTACTTTAAAAAGGTTATTTTTTTCAGAGCTAGGCCTATCTCTTTGACTGGGATTTGTCTGTCATTATTACTCTGTCGCAAATATTCAACTACATTTTCATAATATATAACTTTACATAATTATTTGGTTCTGTATTTTACACTAATGAGACCATATAAAAGTAAATAGCTAAACAAACAGATACATCTATACATACATACTGTACATATCTTGCTAAAACTAAATTAGCAAATAATTACATTTGCCCTAATAATATATTAAATGATGTACCATCGTCATGTACATGCTAAACTCATAACTAAATGTTACAAGTTATTCATAAGCGCACATCTCCGTGATCCTTCCTCAACAATTAAGTTAAACAAATCACAAAACAAACAGTACGTTAGCGTGCAAATGGCTGCTTATTCTAAAACACACTCGGTCTGTTCATATTCATATCGCTGAAATGGTTTACTAGAACAGTCTTGAACACATAAGCATGAATTCCTACCGGTTCAGCAGGCGATTTTGCCATAACTCACTCAAAATAGATTCACCGTAAACTCCGGAACTGGAGGCATCCACGGTATCCTAGCGACAGCCGGTGACTGACGGCAGACTGTACAAATCAAATGATAAATACAAGAAAACTGATTATATTTTGCTTGCTGTTACAACAGCGTAAATGATTATCAGTGTGCCTGACCTGGCTGGATTGCTTTGGCAGTAACTTTGCAATAAGTTCTCTGATGTTGGCAAAAGTCGGACGCAGAGTTGGTTCCAGGCTCCAGCACATTTTCATTATTGTGTACCTATACAGGAGGTCAAGCCGCTTACTGTATATAGATTTGCTTATTATTTATTGTTACTTTCCCAAAACTTTACAAATGCATTTAAACTCACATTTCTTGAGGGGCAAAATCTGGTTGTGGCATGTGATAACCGTCTTTAATCATCTTATAGAACTGTGCATCAATCACAACATTGGGATAAGGACTCACACCTAAAAACAGAAAACACAGTAACACCAACAAAATGTATAGTATTTTTTAAGTTTTCTTCAGTTCATGTCCTTTAAAAAAAAAAAAAAAGGTTAAACAAGGCAATTCATTTACCCAAGGAAAAGATCTCCCACAAAAGCACACCGTATGACCAGACATCACTCTGTACCGTGTAAAGACATTCAAATATGCTTTCAGGTGACATCCATTTTACTGGCAGCCGTGCCTGCAGAACCAATACAACACTATGTAAAAAAAAAAAAGGGATAATATTTTTGATGAAGTGACTTTTAGAGATGTGAAAAACGGCGAAAAGATATTTACCAACTGCTACTCTGAACGCAATTTCTATATTCATTTATTTACCTGTATGCCCATATTTTTGGGTTCTGTGTATATATGTATGTATATATATATATATATATATATACACACACACACACACAATTAATCATTTAGCAGATGCTTTTGTCCATATACTTACAAAAGAATAACTTTTTTTCATACAGGACATAAACGGTCAAAAGATTTGTCAGAAGTGTACAAACAGCCATGGAAGGTTGGCTGTTTCTTAAATTCTTGCAGAAAATATTTTACATCCACTATGCAGACTAGAGGCAGCGATCTTTCATGTTTGAACTGAAGCCAATGGAAGGCCATTTCTGCCATGGGATAAAAAAAAAATTTAAAAGGTAATTGCAACTTTTTTTCTCACAATTCTGAGATTTAAAAAAAAAAGTCAGAATTGCGAGATATAAACTCAGAATTTGCACAAATGCAAGTTATAAAGCCAGAGTTGCAGGATATAATATTGCATATATGTGACCCTGGAGCACAAAACCAGTCTTAAGTCGCTGGGTTATATTTGTAGCAATAGCCAAAAATACATCGTATGGGTCAAAATTATTGATTTTTCTTTTATGCCAAAAATCATTAGGACATTAAGTAAAGATCATGTTCCATGAAGATATTTTGTAAATTTCCTACTGTAAATATATAAAAACTTGAAAGCTTATTTATTCAGGTTTCAGATGACATATAAATCTCAATTTCGAAAAATTGACCCTTATGACTGGTTTTGTGGTCCAGGGTCATATATATATAATATATCCCACAATTCTGACTTTGTAACATGCAACTGCAAGTTTATGCCAGGCAGTTCTGAGGAAAAATAATAATTGCAAATTGTAAACTTGCAAATGCGGAAAAAAAGGCAGAAATAATGACAATGTGAAAGAAGATTGTTTAAAATCTTTGCAAATGTATAAAAACAAAACAAAAAATATCACATACAGGAGTATTCACAGCCTTTGATCAATAATTTGTTGAAGCACCTTGGGCACCAATTACAACCTCAAGTCTTTTTGAGTATGATGCTACAAGCTTGGCACACCTATTTTTGGGCAGTTTCTCCCATTCTTCTTTGCAGGACCTTTCAAGCTCCATCAGGTTGGATGGGGAGCATAGGTGCACAACAATTTTCAGATCTCTCCAGAGATGTTCAATCGGGTTCAAGTCTGGGTTCTGGCTGGGCCTCTCAAGGACATTCACAGAGTTGTCCCGTAGCCACTCCTTTGTTATCTTGGCTGTGTGCTTAGGGTCGTTGTCCTGTTGAAGATGAACCTTCGCCCCAGTCTGAGGTCCAGAGCGCTCTGGAGCATGTTTTCTTTAAGGATGTCTCTGTACATTTAATCGAATGTAGTTCTTATGTAGTTTGAGAACTGAGAAAGACCATTCCATTAATAGGTGCAGCATCATGGCCACATAACTTCAGGAGTGCATTATCTCTCTAATAATTTTAACCACACATCAAGACATTGTTAAGATGATTTATTTCAAGACATTTGTCATGTTTCCGTCCTGAAATCTCGTGTTCATAAAAAAGGTGGAAGACATGGAAATACTTTGCCATTTTTTACCCTATTGTTTGTTATATTTATTTGCTCAATGTCTTCTGGGGTTTTTGGTTCTTTTACTGTTGTAGATAGCCCATAGTATAACAAAAATATTATATATCTCTTCATTGTGTTTGGACGAGCGAGCATAGGCACGTGCCTAGAATGCCTATATGCGTAAATCCGGCCCTGTTTGGAATTGAGGTTCATCAGACCAGAGAATCTTGTTTCTCACAGTCTGAGAGCTCTTTAGGTGCTTTGAAAAGTGGGTTTTCATGTGTCTTCACTGAGGAGAGGATTGAGTTTGGCCACACCGCCATAAAGACCAGACTGGTGGAGTGTTGCAGTGATGTTTGTCCTTCTGTAAGTTTCTCGCATCTGCATATTTGATCATGGAGCTCAACTAGAGTGACCATCAGGTTCTTGGTCACCAGTCTAGACAAGGCCCTTCTCCATCAATTGCTCAGTTTGGCCAAGAGGCCAGATCTAGGAAGAGTCCTAGTTGTTCCAAACGTCTTCCATTATAGATAATGGAGGCTACATGCTTCTGTGAAACTTCAATGCAGCTGAATTTTTTCTGAAATCTTCTCCAGATCTGTGCCTTGACGCAATCCTGTCTCTGAGCTCTACAGGCAGTTCTTTTGACCTCAGGGCTTGGTTTTTGCTCTGACATGCACTGTTAACTGTGGGACCTTATATAGACAGGTGTGTGCCTTTCCAAATCAGGTCCAATCAACTGAATTTACCACAGGTGGACTCCAATCAAGTTGTAGAAACATCTCAAGGATGATCAGTGGAAACAGGATGCACCTGAGCTCAATTTTGAGTGTCACGGCAAAGGCTGTGAATACTTTTGTACATGTGATTTTTTTCGTTTTTTATTTTTGATAAATTTGCAAGGATTTCAAACAAACTTCTTTCACGTTGTCATTATGGGGCATTGTTTGTAATTTTTTGAGGAAAATAATGAAATGAATCAATTTTGGAATAAGGCTGTAACATAACAAAATGTGGAAGAAGTGAAGCGCTGTGAATACTTTCCGGATGCACTGTACATTCTAATGTACATTTTGAATAAAAAAAGAGAATACAAGAAAAACTAACTTACATTCCCCTTTACTACATAATTCAAGTCATTCATGATGTCTCGTGCAAGGCCAAAATCACAGATCTTGACAACACGGCAGTCGGCCACAAGAATATTCCGTGCAGCCAAATCTCTGTGAATACACTGATCATAAACAGCATTAGAAAATGACAGGGTACCAAAAAACACACTATATATAAACTCCTTATAATTAGTCATACTCTAAGTA
>NW_015651557.1:1669-18835 GCF_001515625.1 Sinocyclocheilus rhinocerous | reverse complement strand
CCCCCCCCCCCCCAATTTTTTTTTTTTTAAAATTCTGTCGTCACTGCAACTTTAAAGTGTAAATAAAAGTGCTGTAAAATTAGCATATACAACTTGGGCACTATATTCCATGTTTTCTGAAGTCATACTGTATCATACATGACAGTTTTATGTGAGGAATACATGAAATTCTGTTACAGTTGCCAAAAATATAAGATTTGGGGTTTTTGTTATTAAAAATAAAAAAGTAAGCCCAGCTCAGGTGACAAAAAGTAACACAAAAGTAATGTAACTAAGTAACACAGTTACTTTTTATGGAGTAACGCAGTAATGCATTGCTTTTAAAAGCAACTTTCCCCAACACTGATGGTGGCGATTAAAAAGGTTACTATACCATTAGGCCTATTCTACTCTTACTTTAAATAAAAAGTGAAAGCCTCCAAAACGGAGAGCTTAATTTCTTTCACATTAGCTACAATATTCACACACACACACACACACACACACATATATATATATATATATATATATATATAAATATATATACAGTATATACATATATAAACTAAATTACAAAATGACTTAAATATTTTAAAAAATTAAAACAGAATGTATAAAAATAAAACTGATTCAAAATATTAATAAAAACTCTCCATAAATAGTATCTAAATGCTATTGAAATAACACTGTATATAACCAAGAAATATAAAATTTTTGGAGGCTAGGAAGTCCATTCCCTTTGCCACTTGATAGGAGAATTTCAGTAAATCAATATTATCCAATGACCATGCATCCTTCCCTCCTTCATTACAAGATTCTGTTGAAACAGACCAAAATTATAATTCTGAAATAGTTTCTTCACAGGAAATATTTAGCAGAGCATTACCTTTGTTACTTTACCTTGACAAATGTCTTTTGACATCTGTGTTGATTGTGCTTCCTTGACGCTCTCTGAGCCAGAGTAAGTCATCCTGCAAGAAGGAGGTGTAAATGATTGACAATAAAAGAGACACTACAATCACAGCACATTTAGCCACAGAAATATCTGCAAAGGTATAAAGCCTGCCATTCTCATATGACACTGACATTAACATACCCTGTCCAATTGTTCTTTTGAACAGCCACATTCTTGTAGAGGTTTGAATCTTCTGGGAAACTCTGAACTCCAAAGACATTGTTCACAAATGTTTCTGCTCGTTGACGCAAGAAGTTAAGGAGGTCACCGTGACAGCAGTACTCTGTGATCATCAGCATCGGTCCTACACCAGACCAAAGTCAAATTCAGATATATGTATCAGAGGCGTCATGCAGTGGAAAAAATAGCCTAATAATATTTTTTATATTTGATACAATCAGCACAGCATCAGCTGCTATTCAAATCTGCATTATAACCAATCACACACGATTCTGTTGAGCTTATGAATGCACTGGCCAATCAGAGACGTTCAGATGAGTCATCGCTGAACGCAGTGTTTTGTTCACTTGCTCGCCGACTGCAGATGTGCTTATTAAATTCACATTAAATACAAAGTCAGTCGTATTAAACATATTTTATGGAATGACACATCTGGTAGGCCTACTTAAGTAAAAAGTCGGGTTTTTATTTGTAGTTAATGGATTACATTATTACTCTAGGCTACTTTGTCACCCATTATAGATCAAATAAAAATCTGGTGCAAAATGCATTTACTTACGCATGTTTGAGAATCAAGATATTTCCTGATATAGTTAACACGTTTGGAAATATTTCGAATAAAAAATAAAAAAATAAAATAAAACATAAGCCTATATCAGTTATACAGTGCTATTGTGGCTGCAAATAAAATTTATTTTTTCCAACTGTTATGCTATACTGATTTAGGAGTATAACCTAAGGAAGCCCGTTTCCACCACTGAATAAAAAAATATAATTGCAAGTTTATTTTTTATATCTCGTAATTCTGACTTTTCTCCCAACTGTGAGATATCAACTCGCAATTGTAAGAAAAAATAATTGTCAGATTTAAGTTAGCAATTCTGAGAAATAAAGTTAAAAAAAGAAAAAAAGTCACAATTGCAACTTTATATCTCAGAATTGCAACTATTTCTCAGAATTGCGAGTTTATATCTCGAAATTCTGACTTTTTTCTCAGAATTGCGAGTTTATATCATGCAATTCTGAATTGCTAGAGAAAAAGTCAGAATTGTGAGATTTTTTAATCAGTGACGGAAATGGGCTTCCATAATAACCAGTATGCACAACGAATATTTAACAAGATTTAAAGCGATCATAAAATGGAGAATGAAAATGTTTTTGATATTTACACAAATGAGAGGTCACTCTACAATAAAGACCTACTGCTAGTTTCCTACTGCTAAACTAACTCCCCAGTTCAAAATATGAATTATTCTTTTCTATCATTCTGAAATGCCAGGATTTGAAATCGAGAGAATTGTGACATCACAATTTCTGATCAACTCATATTTATCCATCAATCATAAGAGCCATACTGCTGTTGGACTAAGATTTCGAGTGAGACATGAAAAGTTACACAATGCATCAGTTAGGGTTAAAAGAATTGTTGACGCTACATTGGAAGCATGGGCGACATTTGACTCTTGAGTCAGGGGGGCCAAGAAATATATATATAAATATGTAACAGGTATGGAAAGTAATATGTCCATTTTATATGTAGAATTACACAAAAAATGTTCACGATGTATACCTGATATGCCTGTCTGTGTGTGTGCACCTTCCCCTTTAAATTTCTGACAGCAGCATTAATCTTAATTTCCTGTCTTTGCACCTCCTCTTCCCCTTCTGCACTGTCTCTGCATGGGAGGAGGTGGGTTCTTAACGAGCTCTGATTAATCTAATTTCATCTTTGCTTAAAATCTCTTTTATACTCTGTTTAAATCATATTTGTGACATTATTTTACGTGTATATTTGATTATTTCTGTATTTTCACTAAGTTTGATCAGTTTTCTGTCGATCGATGCACTTCCCAACAAATATTAGACGTCGTATGGACATGCAGATCATGTCTATATTACGTCGGTCGGTCCAGGACCATATCTGTACGTCTATACGACGTGCAAATCTGGTACGATCTGGACGTCAAACTACGACCCCTTTTTGACGTAGATTCTACGGAAAATAATGTGTTTTTTTAACCTTAAACCGCATAAACACATTTCATTACACCAAATACACAAAATAATGTTCTTTTTAGCAGCATCATATGACCCCTTTAAATTCTACAAAATTTTGAACCCCATTCTAAATTTCTTTGACCTCACTAGATTCTGATTCTGAGTTTCAGTATGTGAATGTTTACATTTATGTACAGTACAGCATGGTTGTGTGTGCATGCATGTATACTTCTGTACGTATAATAGTTTTTTCCCCTTTCCCTTTCTCTCCTCTCTCATTTGAATACATACTTTCTTATATACATTTAATCAATTATTACATTTATCTCATATAGTATTATTATAGACAATGCAGTTTCTTGTCAATCCTCCTGAGGGGTTTATGGGTGGGGGGAGGTTATGTAATGTTTTAGTTTTGGTCTGGATTCACTTAATTCAGTGGGGTTTTTAAAAAAATGTTTTAATTAATTTAATTTTTTTATACTTTTAATAAAAGTGTCTGCTAATTTATTACTTATTCATGTTTCATTCAAAATATGATAATCTTAATGTTTTTTTTAATTTATTTAGAAAATGACTTTGACTTACCTCCCTGAGTACATGCCCCCAGCAGATTGACTATGTTTTCATGTGGTCCAATATAATTTAAGATCTTCAGTTCAGACATGAGTGCTTCTTTTTCTCCAAAGCGAGCACTAGCTATTTGGTTCAGAAAAGAATGTTTTTGTAAGGTTTTCTTAACAGGAGGCACACAAAGAGAAAAAGAGACCTGTAAAGATTGAAATCAGAGTTCATAATGTCTCAAGCTCCAAAAAATCAAAACCCTTGGGTTGTCACCCTCACTCATTCCCTGGCTGTCTAAAATATATGTTCAGGACTGATTTTTAGTCCCTTCCTGTACACAATGGCTGTGTTTTAGTACCTTGACTACATTGCAAGCAAGTGACACATCAGTTCTTTTAATTATAATGGCCATTTGCAAGCAGTGATTTACCACCAGAAGACCATGAGTTGTGTTTTATGGAGGATAATGGAATAATCAGTATCGGGGTTATTGCATTACAAGTAATGCAAGTTACATAATCAGATTACTTTTTCCAAGTAACTAGTGAAGTAGCGCATAACTTTGAAACTTAGAAGAAAATATCTGAGTTGCTTTTTCAAATAAGTAATGCAAGTTACTTTGTTTTCCCATTTATTGACTGACGATGATCCAATTCACCCATACTAATAAGCAAAAATGACTTCATATTAAAAAAATTACTTAATATGAAATAATATTTGTGTTTGCTCAAGAGTGTTGATCTTTCTTCTCCTGCGTTCTATTCTTCATGCAATGGCAGCACACAGCTGAAAGGTTTGTTAGAGCTGCACCCTCTACTGTACAGACATGAATTTACATTTCCTTCAGCCTGAGCGTTATTCACTTCACTTTTGGTGTGAAAGGGCTTTGCCAAAACTAGAATTTTATTTTATTTTAAAAACAAACAAGCAAGCCCAGCCCAGATGAGGAAAAGTAACGCAAAAGTAACATGACTCATTACTTTCCATAAAAAGCAATTCGTTACTTTTTTTAGGGAGTAACGCAATATTGCGATGCATTACTTTTAAAAGTAACTTTCCGCAACACTGGGAATAATTATTATATATTTGAATTCGCTTACACTTTTGACAAATGTAAAAGGCAAATTTAACAGGGCTAGAAATATGTTTAGTGCATTACAGCATATATGTGATGTCTAAAATATTAGCATAAAACAGTTGTTGCTGAATGTGGTTTTTACATGTTGTCATTTTCAATTGTTTCCTAATCCATTATGCAACTTTCACGACCTAAACTGAACAGAGTTGATATCTAAGATATTAAAATTTATTTACTGTACATAAAATTCACTCCAGTTTGTCATAATATGTATTGCACTTACGCTTGAGCATTTTCACTGCCACTCGTGTGACACTTTCGTCCTTGACAAGCCCATAAGCGGTCGCTTGCACCACCTTCCCAAAAACCTCCCGCTCCTAAAACTTGTCCTGAAGTAAAATCAATTAATTGTTTGTTGCAGTGGTTCTTATCATTAATTACAAAAAAACTATTATAATGTAAAACAGCAAGCATAATCGAGGTTACACTACCAAGCTCCAGCTTATTTCGAGGAAACTCCATTTTTTTGTCTTATGGAAGCTTGGTGGGGTCAATGAATGTGTAGTTGTTCCCTTCATTGGCCTCGATGATTTTCCACTGGATTTCATACTTGTGTGCCTTAAAAAAAGAGATGGTATTAAAAAGCGATTTACTGCGTCCTTTGTGAGTACAACTGAAAAACATACCTTTCTGTGCTTGTAGAAGAGGAACAACATCCCTAATATGGCCAGACACAAGGCTCCAATGAAAACCTCAGTGATCCACGATGAAGTTGGCCATACTGATGTAGCACCGAGCACATCTATGCACATTGAAAATGTATCAGATGACCACTCCATTTCAAATGCACAAAAACATGCTCAGCTGCAGGGACGTTTGCATTTTCCTTACATGAACTTTTAAAAGTAAAGATATCATGATCTTCTCCAGCAATGTTTGTAGCCACACACTCAAAGGTTAAAGTAGTATTTGCGTTGGTCACTGGTAAGACGCTCTTCACCAGCACTGGTTCATACTCCAAAGTGGACTGGGTGGCCATTAATTCCACAGCTGATGTTTGGTTATAACTACACCTGTCACCCAATCATAATAAAATCAGAGAATTTGAGCATTCTCAGAAATATCTTGTAAAGCATATCATATTACCCTCAATGTGACCCTGGACCACAAAACCAGTCATAAGGGTCAATTTTTCGAAATTGAGATTTCTGAATCATATGAAAGCTGAATAAATAAGCTTTCAATTGATGCATGACCCCAGCGACTTAAGACTGCTTTTGTGGTCCAGGGTCACAAATAACAAACTATATGCTGTATATGTGATCTAATTTCCAAAAAAAATGCCACCTACATAGCTCTGGCATCTTCACACTGGAACCACTGAATCCTGGGTATTGGATAACCGGTTGCCACACAAGTGGCACTTCCATTTTCCCACTTAATCAAAGTATTGGGCTTCTCTGTATTTTGGAAAGAAAACACGTTTTTTGTTTTTTGATGTTCTCTATTAAGCAACTGGACTTACGGTAGACGTGAACTGTAAAAATAAGTGAGGCATTGACACTGGCACTCCTGGCAGTAAAGATGTAGTTACCATAATCTTGCTCTCCAACTTTTTCCAGCATGATTGTAGACGTGTAGTTGTCGCTGTTAAATAAGAACACATGATTATTGTTACTTAACAAAATAGAGCTTACTCTCGTTTAATAGATAAATGTTTCTGGTTCTCATTTCCCAAAAGTATTACAAGTCTAAGCGGATCACAGAATCGTCTTATGATTCATCTTAGTTTTGCTTCTGTTTCCCAAAGCCATTGTAACTTAAGTAGTGCTTAAAAACGGTCGTAGATTTACGAGTGCTCTGGAGTAATGATAGACCAATAAGAGCATCATAAGGAAATGGACACCTATGGAAGGCTGACAGGGCCTAAAGTCTTTAAACATAACATAATACGTGAAATTTGACCGTGTCAACATGCACTGTTTGTCCAAGTTAACACAACAACACGCACAGCGGCCAATGAAATAGATGCATAGATGTGATGGTACGTTGGTATATATACAGTGCTGGCACTAATGCATTACAAGTAACGTGAGTTACATGATCAGATTACTTTTTTGAAGTAGGCCTAACTAGTGAAGTAATGCATTACTTTTTAATTTACAAGAAATTGTGAGTTTATATCTCGCAATTCTAACTTTATAACTCACAATTCTGAGAAAAAAAAGTCATAATTGCGAGATATGAACTCGCAATTGCGAGAAAAAACTCAGAATTGCGACTTTATTCTCAGAATTGCGAGTTATAAAGTCAGAATTGCGAGATTTAAACTCGCAATTCCGAGAAAAAAAGTCAGAATTGTGAGCTAAAAAGTCGCATTTACCTTGTTTTATTTTTTATTCAGTGGCGGAAACGGGCTTCCATAATAAACAGTGTGTGTTGACCGTGAAATTTCATGTGTTCGATTCAAAGACTTTTGGCCCCATCTGCCTTCCATACATGCAGGCTAATTGTGAAATTACACTTAACGTGCTTAATTTATCACAGTTAATGTCATCTGTAATCAAAAATAATAATAAAGGCGTAAAATAAACAAGTGAATACATAAATGATCTAGTGAATTCTGGGAAACACATGAAAAAAAGGCTGTGCATTCGAGTGAAGCATACTTTGTCTAGAACTGATCTTGGTCCGGATAATAAAAAATCATTATAAGAACAGAAACAAATGAACTAACCTATTATTAATCCTGTTAAATGTCTCCTCGTGGGTGTGATTTGATTTGGGAGTTTTCCAGCTTGTCCGTTTAACTTCTGGATATGCTTCAATTTGCACAGCAAGTTCAACTGTATCCCCTTGCATCACCTCAATATCTGTTCCATTCACCTTGTATTCAGAGGACAGGATGAGTTTAAGCTTAATATACGGTTTATCTGAAAGAAGGCAACAAGAACAGAACTTAAGCACAATTTCACAGATAAAGCTTGAATAAAATCACTATACAACATGAAGAAACCTACCTACTACTTTGAGAACTGCTGTGACACTGTTTTTTCCAGCTTCATTTTGGCCAGTGCAGGTTAAATTCCCTGCGTTGGATATGTTTACTTGATGAATGCTCAAAAGACTAATGATGCAAACTTGTTCACACCCTTTGTCTTTCTTTGTTTCATAATTCAGTACCTGATTAGGACAAATCATGATAAGTTCTTTAATCAAACACGTTCTAGTATGCATTCAAATCTGGCATCATATTTGCAGACAATCAGGAACTGAAATGAAATCAGAGGAACCGAACAGCTTGGCTTTGACTGTATGCTTTTATAAGAAAATCACAAACAAATGGTTGATGTAACCCACAGCACTTTCAGGGAAAACACTCCCGTGTCTTTTGCTGTGGATTGCATTGCATCAAGCATTTGTTTCAGTGATTTTCTTCTAAAAATATACAAGCTAGAAAACTTTTGGTAATATTTTGTAATATAGTTCTTGGGGTTATGTCTTGGTCTGGATCTGGTCCTCAAGGGGTCTAGTCTTGGTCTGGTTCTGGAACAGTGAAAGTTTAATCTCGAGTCAAACTGTTAGACAAACATAATTTTATTAATATAGCAAATTGACGGAAGTCATAATAGTGTAAATTATGAATTGATTCATTCATTTTTGTGATTGTGCTTTGTGTTGTAACACCTAATGAGAAAGATTTGGCAATCTTTCAAAGTTGAAGAAGCTGTAACGTTACACATTGCTAAACTTGTCCAGCACTGAGCTGGTAGACAAATCCAGGACCTTCATATTTGAGGAGGGACCGCACAAAGAATATCTTAACATATTACAGAAAAAAAGTTTTCTGAACTGTGCTTGCCCACAAATTTATAATAACCACAGACTCATTTTAATATATTTTTTTTCAAATGTATTTAAACAAATGTTTCCATATAAAAAAAAAAAAAAGTAAAAAAAAAAAAGAAAAAGAAAAAGAAAAGCTTTAAATAATGAACTGATACACAATATGCAACTACATCGTCAAAGCAGGCCTACTGAAACTGATAGTCAGCAGAAACAGTTGCTCCATAAGAGATTCTGCAATAATTAATCTGAAAATAGTACAAGAGAACTGAAATATCATGCTCAAGTGTGTGTGTGTGTGTACCTGGTATTTATCACGTTATGGGGACCAAATGTCCCCACAAGGATAGTAATACTAGTAAATTTTGACCTTGTGGGGACATTTTTGAGGTCCCCATGAGGAAACAAGCTTATAAATCATACAGAATTAGTTTTTTTGAGAAAGTAAAAATGCACAAAGTTTCCTGTGAGGGGTAGGTTTAGGGGTAGGGTTGGTGTAGGGCAATAGCACATACAGTTTGTACAGTATAAAAACCATTACGCCTATGGAATGTCCCCATAAAACATGAAAACACAACATGCGTGTGTGTGTGTGTGCTGTATAAAATCATTGCTTTATTAATTGCAACAAATGACATTCTCCTGAAAAACATGATGCTCTGCCTTCCTTCCCTGCTCAAATGTGCATTTACCCTTTCCAGCCAACAACAAACAAATAAAAAGAAACAAAATGTGCAACTGGAAATCATAAATGTAACAAAGTGAACAAACAAGACAACTCTAGATGCACCTGATGAAAATGTCTGTTGGGAAGCAGTGGAGGATGTCACTCGAAAAGCCATCAGGACAGGACATGCACATGAAACTCAAACCAGACAGATTATTTTTAATGAAAACTGAATTACTATTAAGACTGGGCAAGCATTCTATAATGTTTTCCTGATCCAAATAGAGCTTCACCAAAAATCCACACCACTGTACGTCATGGTATGCTGAACCACAGCCAGGTACAGGAAATGAAACTGAGTGGTTTTATTCAATTTGTGTGTGCATTTTTTATGTATTTTTTGGTTGGATAAATGCATCCGTGAAGTGTACTACTTCTGCTTGAAATTTTCAGTGTAAACACACCACTCACAGTACTTATATTACACAAAATTACATTGAATAGTGCATAAGTATGCCAATTGGGACACACCTATACAAAATGTGCACATTTTACTTCATTCCTTTACATCTGGACAGCCAGTACTGGTTCACCTTTACTTTTTAAAGGGGACCTATAATGTAAAAATCACTTTTATAAGTTGTGTGGCCGCAGTGTGAAAACAAACGTCAGCAAAGTAAGTATCACACGTTTGTTTTCCAAATTGCATCATATTTATGACCACAAGCCAAGACTCAGATGTAGACCAAGACACTGTGTAATGAAACACAGCCTAAGGCCACATTTTCAAGAAGTTTTAAGACCAAAAATACCATGATGCCCACTCTATTGCCTTATTATAATAATTCAGTTCCTCACCAATAATCTCATAAATTGTTTCATGTTTGCGATTATATCAAATTCTCGAAACACATCACTTCACCTTTTCTGATGAGCTCCAGGTGATGTTATATGAATGATCTTGGTTTTTGGTATGACAAGGGATATGCAGCATTTCACCAACAATTCGCACGTACTGATTGGCTGGAAGTGACACCGCTGGTGGCTGTTGTGTTTCTGCGGTAAATAGGTGGGTAGTACTGAATTGGTACAATAAGATAAGATTCTTGGTATGTTTTTTATTAATAACATTGTACAAAACCGTGTACAAGACTAACACAACTCACTTCTTATGACAGTTAGTTGGAAGATGTCAGACTTCTTTTGGACTCCATTCATTTTGACAGTACAAACATAATCTCCATTGTAGCTAGGCTGAAGATTTCGAATCAGTATGTCACGTTTGGGATCCGCAGTGTAATTCATCTCGGATGGGACCGCAGATCCATTCGCCATCTGGAGCGAGAACTCAATACTTTCTGGGTTTGTCACCAAGCAGTCCAGCAAGTTTGAGCCTTCTTTTTGAATTATTATTGGGCTTTGAGGGGTAGTAAAGGCTTTGACAGAATCTATTGCAGTAAAACATATAGACATTTCAGCCAATATTTTCACTTCCATTGTGTTCTTGGTAGGCTGAAGATTTCGAATCAGTATGTCACGTTTGGGATCCGCAGTGTAATTCATCTCGGATGGGACCGCAGATCCATTCGCCATCTGGAGCGAGAACTCAATACTTTCTGGGTTTGTCACCAAGCAGTCCAGCAAGTTTGAGCCTTCTTTTTGAATTATTATTGGGCTTTGAGCGGTAGTAAAGGCTTTGACAGAATCTATTGCAGTAAAACATATAGACATTTCAGCCAAAATTTTCACTTCCATTGTGTTCTTGGTGTTTGTACGTCTTGACTGTTAAGTTCAGATGCTGTAAAGCATTATTTTGACTCATTAAATGTCAAACAAGTTGAAATATTCATTGCACATTAACGTCAATTTTGTTCTTAAAGTCAGTTTCTTGTGCTAAGTGTGTGCATACTGTTAATAAACAGTGTTGGGGGTAATGCAATACAAGTAACGCAAGTTACGTAATCAGATTACTTTTTTCAAGGAACTAGTAAAGTAACACATTACTTTTGAATTTATAAGAAAATATCTGAGTTACTTTTGCTTTGTTTCATTCACTGACAAGTCTTCTGTCCCAGTGGAGCCCGGTCTCATGAAAATGCGTATAAATAGTACGCCAAATAAAAACGAAAACTCGTGGTATTGATACGCAAAAATGGACTTTGGCGTGCATATGATACGCATGTGTTTGGCATGCATATAATACGCAGTTTTCGCATGCATATGATACGAAATATGTTGGCGTGCATATGATACGCAGTTTTCGCGTACATATGATACGCATCTACCCCACAACCCTAAACCTACCCATCACGTAGCATATACACGCCAAAGTCCATTTTTGCGTATCAATACCACGAGTTTTCGCTTTTATTTTGCGTACTATTTATACGCACTTTCATGAGATCGGGTTGCCCAGTGTTGAGGGAAATTGGGAGTGAGGTGCAGAGGTACTTCTTAATTTCACTTATGGTGTGAAAGGGCCTTTACAGTTGCCAAAAATACAAGTTTCGGGCTTTTTGCTATTAAAAATACATAAGCAAGAGCAGCTCAGGTGACAAGAAGTAACACAAAAGTAACATAATGCATCAATTTCCATTAAAAGTAGCTAATGCAATTATTTACTCTTTAATGGAGTAACACAGTATTGTAATGCATTACATTTAAAAGCAACTTTCCCCAGCACTGTTAATAAATGTGGCTTTTACACAGCTATCTGCAATCCTCGATTGTGATTGTCAGTAGCACCATTTTCTTTCTTACCACTTTCTGCTTATCTTTCTGTGGGACCAAAATTCTCCAACGAACACTTCTGAAGTTTTGGTTGACTCACTTTTGCTAACTGTTTATGTTAAACTGTTGCTGTTAGCTCAGTATCATGCATGTACAATGAAATGTTTCTGCATAAGTAATAACAGATTAGCTTGTGTAAGTTTTTTTTTTGTATTTTTCTTAGTTTTCACGAGCACTGGGATTTTAGTATTCAGCATGTCAAACTTTATAAAGAAACATTAAAACTTAAAGAAAAACAAAATTTAAAAATTAGTTTCACAGACCTTCCCAAACATATATTATCACTGGCCTTTAGACAATCGCTCTTAATGTTTAATAGTGCACATACCTCTAACATATATGTGGATCTCTGAGTACAAGTCTTTTTGATTCTTGTAACTGCAACGATATGTTCCTGTGTACTCTGTAGTGGGCTTTTGGACACTGACGGTATTTTGTGAGACGTGTTTCTGGTGTTTCCTGAGCCTTGTCTTCCATATGATATCCGCTTGTCCCTCGCAGCTCAGAATGAAGGGTTTGTAAGCTGACCTGACCACCTCAGATCGACTCAGCGGAGAGGAGTTCAGCTTTATCACTGGTGCGGGAAACTCTGCTCAGACACACAGAAGAGCAGAGAAACTCAAGAAAAGTGAAAAGGTGCGTATAGGTATATGCTGTGCATAGATAAACAACGAAACGGATTGACTGATTCATTCATTCAATGATGCCAAACAAAGGTGTCATCAGTAGCTTGTTTATTGACATTTCTTCATGCAAGAGGTTAGATGAACCATAACATAAATCATTCCAGAAAGCAGGACTTTCAAGTGTGATGTTATATACGAGAGAGTAACACAAAACATCAACTTCATTTCATTTATTGAATATGATTTCAAATTTACTGTAGCTATAGGTTATTGTGATTCTTTCTTTTTTTTTAACTATTATTGAGTGCCTTTTTGTTAGTGCAAGTATAATATGCCATCAAAATGCTTTATCTGGTCGTTTTGCCCATGCATTTATTTGCTCTGTCTCTTAGCCGAATCCTGCACAGTGGTAGCAATGCGAGACACTTGCAGCAGCAATGCCTGGTGGTTCTCCACGAGGAGGCTCTGAAGGCGAGCCATGCTCTGGAGGTGGAGCAGCTGCTGCACGCCTTGGTCGCTCGTGGCCCGCAGGACCTTCAGCATCTCAGCCTGAACGCTGGCCACCTCCTTGTTTTCTTGCACCAGCTGATTTAGGATCTTCACCATTTCGCCGTACCAGCCCCTGCTCTCCTGCTTTTCCTGGATTAGCTGGCCGAGTGAATGCTTTAGCTCATCCAGTCCGCAGCATGGTGAAGACGGTGACACCTCATGGGGATTCTTGCTGGTGTCAGGGGCTGAGTTCTTATCCAAATGACTCATTGTCATATCATATGGGCTGTTAAGTTCTTCATTTGCTAAAGGGAGCACACATATAGCAGGCTTCAAAATTTCCCCTCAAACAAGTTATATTAATGTATGTCAGGGTTCCTCAAAACCAACCTTGGATAGCCACTGCCACCTGAGTTTAACTCCAGTCCTATAATCAAAGACACCTGAGGAACATAATCAGGGTCTTCAGAGTTACAGGAAAGAGTAGGTAAGTTTGAGCTAAACTCTGAAAGCAGTGGCCCTTCAGGACTGGATTTGAGGAGCCATGCTGTATGTGAATGAAATGTATGAAATGATATGGTAGTTGACATTAAATACTTTTGGGAACGCATTTTTGTTCGGTGGCGTGACACTCCAACTCAAACTATTCTGGGGTGCGTTTCCCAAAAGCATCGTTAGCTAACTATGGTCGTTAGTTAAATTGAACTCTATTGGTAACGACGGAGCGTACGACCATATTTCCTTTTGGGAAACGCACCCCTGAACAGCATTATGCATGGAGTTTTTATGACCTCATATTTAAGAAGCAGTTCAACCAAAATGGCCATCCAAGATATCAATGAGTTTGTTTCTTCATGATTTGGAGAAATGTAGCATTGCATCACTTGCTCACCAATGGATGCTCTGCAGTGAATGGGTGCCGTCAGAATAAGAGTCCAAACAGCTGATAAAAACATCACAATAATTCACAAGTAATCCACACCACTCCAGTCCTTTTGTGCTTGTAAGGAACAAATCCATCATAAAGACGTTGAAACTTTAAACCGCTGCTTCCTGGCTAAAATCCATAATCCATAAAAATGCTTGAAAATGTCCATCCCCTGTTGTCTCTCAAATCAAAATCCACCCACATGTTTGTTTAGAGCCTTTGTCTCGTAAACGGTGCTTGATCTGTATATTTCTCTCCTGATTCAAACCAGATCACTTTTTCACTAGAGAAAGTGATATTATGGATTATAGACTTCTGATTTTGGCCAGAAGCAATGGTTTGAAGTTAAAAATGTCTTGATGTATTTGTTAGTTTTTTTTACAAACACACAGTTTTTTGCTTCACAAGACGTTCACTGATGGACTGGAGTGGTGTGGATTACATGTGGATTATTGTGATGTTTTTATCAGCTGTTTGGACTCTCATTCTGACGGCACCCATTCCCTGCAGAGCATCCATTGCTGAGCAAGTGATGTAATGCAATTAAAAAAAAAAAATGTTTTCTCTAAATCTGATGAAGAAACAAACTCATCTACTGTACATCTTAGATTGTCTGAGAATGAGTACATTTTAAGTAAGAGCAAACCAGACATGTGTGTGTGTGTGTGTGTGTGTGTATGTGTGTAGACATATGTTACACAATTTTGCTTCTCAAGTACATTTATCTTTAAAAGGATAGCTTTTTTTCTGGAAAACATAACAAAAATAATGATAAAAGGCATAGTTCACCTGATGAAAATTTGGTCATCATTTACTCACCCCCATGTTGTTCCAAACCTGTTTGAGTTTCTTTCCTCAGAGGAACACAAAAGGAGCGGCTGCACTTTCATTTGATCTTTTTCCATTAGAATGGAGGTTAATGCTGATTGAGACTGCTTAACAGCTCATTTTCTGCTCCACAAAAGGAGGAACGTCCTACGGTTTTGGAATAACAAGATGATGACAGAAATTTCATATTTTGGTGAACGGTCTCTTTTAGAAGATGTCAGGGACTAAGAAGTATGCATTCCCTACACGCATACATATTTTATTAGAGTCTTGACGTTTATGGATATTATGCATCAACAACATATACTAATAGTGTGGACATCACTACTGTATATTTCTCTCCTGATTCAAACCAGATCACTTTTTCACTAGAGAAAGTGATATTATGGATTATAGACTTCTGATTTTGGCCAGAAGCAATGGTTTGAAGTTAAAAATGTCTTGATGTATTTGTTAGTTTTTTTTACAAACACACAGTTTTTTGCTTCACAAGACGTTCACTGATGGACTGGAGTGGTGTGGATTACATGTGGATTATTGTGATGTTTTTATCAGCTGTTTGGACTCTCATTCTGACGGCACCCATTCCCTGCAGAGCATCCATTGCTGAGCAAGTGATGTAATGCAATTAAAAAAAAAAAATGTTTTCTCTAAATCTGATGAAGAAACAAACTCATCTACTGTACATCTTAGATTGTCTGAGAATGAGTACATTTTAAGTAAGTCCTTTAACTGAGAGACTACATAGAATGTGTGTGCCTTTACATATTTACACTGCTGGACCATTTAACACTGCTGGACCATTTAAATAATCCAGTGATGACAATGGTTAAAATAATGCAAAATAAATACTGACCAAGTTCTACACTGCAAAAACCAAACCTGTTTGAGTTTCTTTCCTCAGAGGAACACAAAAGGAGCGGCTGCACTTTCATTTGATCTTTTTCCATTAGAATGGAGGTTAATGCTGATTGAGACTGCTTAACAGCTCATTTTCTGCTCCACAAAAGGAGGAACGTCCTACGGTTTTGGAATAACAAGATGATGACAGAAATTTCATATTTTGGTGAACGGTCTCTTTTAGAAGATGTCAGGGACTAAGAAGTATGCATTCCCTACACGCATACATATTTTATTAGAGTCTTGACGTTTATGGATATTATGCATCAACAACATATACTAATAGTGTGGACATCACTAAAAGTGTAATGTATGGATGTGGTTTGTGCAGAATTTAAGGCTGTTTCCAGCATGAAGTGTGAAATAGCGGATATTGCGAGAGTTTGGATCACAGTTTTTGCAACAACACAGGGTCTTGTCACTTTTTTTGAAGAAGGGGCCCAAACATTATTTTTAACTTTAGAAAGGGGAAACGAGAGAAAGCTTTATATGAAGGGGGGAAATGTCTGAAACATTGTAGAAGCAGCCCCTTTGATTGGGTCCCTCAGGAAACACATTGCACCGGTGGCCCATTGCACAGCCACATCCCAGGGGTCTGTTTCCCATTCCCACTTTCACTTCTGCTTTGTGTCGTACAGGACACACCAAAGCTAGACAGGACTGTTACAAAGTCAGCCATCAAAGCCACAAATATAACACACCTGTCTTAAAAACATTTGATTTCCCATGCACACAGTTGGGTTTGTTGGGTTCGTGCTCTTATGGCATGACACGGTGCAACAATTAGTTAATGAACTGGATTATTGTTGCTGAATGAACATTTGAAGACTAGGACTGAAAAGATTTTGCCTACTAACAAAAAACAGACAGCATAAAGATGGGTTACACTTTATTTTGATAGTCCACTTTAGTAACTTTACAACTTCATGTTAACGTTAGAGTATTAGTAGACTGTTAGGTTAGGGTTAGTAGAATAAGTTGACATGTACTTGCAAAGTTACTTATAGTCAGTTGAATGTGTGTTAGGGAACCATCAAACTAAAGTTTACTTCAAGACAGTCTAGTAATACTCTAATGACTGCTAGTTGACATGGAGTGGCAAAGTTACTTACAATCAAGAGAATGTCTAAAGGAGACTATCAAAATAAAGTGTTACCAAATGTGACCCTGGACCACAAAAGCAGTCTTAAGTCGCTGGGGTATATTTGTAGCAATAGCCAAAAATACATTGTTTGGGTCAAAATTATACATTTTTCTTTTATGCCAAAAATCATTAGGATATTAAGTAAAGATCATGTTCCATGAAGATATTTTGTAAATTTCCTACCATAAATATAT
>NW_015651557.1:0-1485 GCF_001515625.1 Sinocyclocheilus rhinocerous | reverse complement strand
AAGTTAAAAGTCCTTGTTGTTTTTTTTTTTTTTGCCTTTCACAACTGGACATTAAAAATATATTCCCTGCAGGCTAATGCCTTTTGTCGATTAAGTGTGTCAGGGTGATTCCTCGGCTATGATTTGATTTCTTGCTGAAGATGTAACGCGCAATCGGGAACAGGAGGTCTAATTGTACACATCTTTACAAAAATGTTAGCATAGAGGTAAGAATTGACTTACCTTTGGCCATACAGGGCAGTACGGCAATGAGGAGAGCGATACGGAGCATCCTTCTGTTCGTCTTTGTGACTTTTGGCTGGTAAAGATTGGTCTGCTAGTCTGAAACACTACAGGAAAACTGGCTTAGGTGTGATGACACCATTTACTAAAACCTCATGCATTTTAACTTCCTCTCCAGACTTTTGAACCTTGTGCCCATAAGAAAGTAGCGTTGCTTTTGTCACAAATAATTTATTTCCACACATCGGATGTCAGATGGATTTCAATGAAGCATTATTTCCATTTGTTTAGCATTCACATTTTATGTAATTAAATCAATATGTATGTATATATGTGTACATACACACTGAAAAAAAAATTTTTTTGCCCCATAAGGGCAAGTTATTGATTTTTCATTGGCTCAAGTAAAAAAATATAGATGTGAATCATTACCCTAAATTTTTTTAATTGGATGAATGAAACATTTTTTTCAGTGCATATTTAAAACAAACACAAAAATCACTTTCAGGTTTTTTATGCAGGTTTAAGTGGTTACCAAGATAAGTTTAAAGTCAAATTGTAATTTAATCTTAGATCACATTTAACTGACTTAAAAATTGAAATTAATCTCACGTAACTCCAAATTGGTTAAATTCATTTGATGAGCTAAAGTAATAAAATATAGTGATCATTACCCCATTATCTGTAAAACTTATAGAAAGTCCCAGATGTCATTTTAAATTGGCTTAATTTAGAAAGTTAAGGCAAGACACCCCAGGTGAATAGGGTAAAAATGAGCTAGATTTCACTTTATACGTTTTTATATTTTTGTATTACATTAACCTGATTTTATACTATTCCTAAAACATAGTGAAAATGTACTTTTCTTGTATGTTGACAGTATTTTCTGATTTATGGATAGATAAATACGCAAATTAGTGCATATTTAATTAGTGCATTTCACCTGAAATGTAAACATTTCAGAAAACTTGTCTGCTTAGAAAACTTTTCTGCTTAGCAATACTAAGATTGAATTATAGCAGAAAGTAAAAGATAAAATTGCAAGAAAAAACGTAAAAATACAAAAATACCCCAAAAATATAAAAACTAAAAACTTTCAATAACACTACTCCAAAAAATAATAAAATGATATACATTTGCACATATATACGATTGTCCATACATAAACAAAATACACATTAAATGTAAAATATAATGTAAATAAATTACATTAAACAGCACATTTGCATACTCCAGACAGGGTCTGATGAAGGAGCAATACAT
>NW_015651556.1:0-500 GCF_001515625.1 Sinocyclocheilus rhinocerous | reverse complement strand
ACAGCCTGTTAGGAGCTATAAAAACTATTAAAGTGTGAGAATTAAATTGCGCTAGCCTATGGATGCTAAAAACTATTAAAGTGTGAGAATTAACTTGCGCTAGTCTATGGATGCGCGCGACCGCTGCACATACTAGGTGCTTCAGATTAAAGCCTCAGCGGTCTAACAGCACTCATCAATGTCAAAATGACTGAGATGGCCAATCAAATCAAAGTAGGTTTACTATTCATAGAGGCAGAGCGCGAAGCGTCAGTTTAACGTTAAAGAGAGCGAGGATGGATGAAGCTGCAAACCATTTAATATTAGTCAACTTTTAACGATACGTTTTACGATAGAAATGTTAAATGACCGACAGCTATATCCAGTGATGCAAACTACTCTAATTTTTCTTTCTCAAATATGGCCATTTTGAGAGAGAGAGAGAGAGATGTGTAAACTGTCTGCGTCTGTGTCTATCTCTACAAACAATGAAGCTGAGTTTAGTTACTTAAAAACCAGCG
>NW_015651555.1:926224-927178 GCF_001515625.1 Sinocyclocheilus rhinocerous | reverse complement strand
AGAAAGGAAAAACTGAAATCGCATCATATGACCCCTTTAAACAAGTGGAGAAAAAAACACTGACACACATTCAGACAAGTGCCAATAATGAAGGTAGATTATAGGCACAACTTTTTTTTCGTAATAGTTCAGGGAGGGGCAAGTTGTCACGTGTGTAATTTTATAATTATGTATCATTTTTGCTGTTTTATGAATTGTTTCAGAATAATTTTACTGTTTACATTGTGGAGCCCACAACACATTTAAAAAGAACACACGGACACACTGTATGATGAGAAACTTTTTCTAAAGAATTTTTTTACTTTGAATTTCAAATCAGTGTTAACTGCAGCTTCCCAATGTGACAACTTACCCCATGTGGCAACATGCCAATATGCCCATAAATTATCAATTAAGTTTGAATTAGTCTGTCAAACGATTAATCGCATCCAAAATAAGTGTTTTTGTTTACATAATATATGTTTGTGTGCTGTGTATATTTATTATGAATATATAAATACACAAATGAAGCGTTTCAATGCGGTTCAGCTGTTATTTTTTTACAATTTCTTCCTACAGTAAACAGTGTCAGAATATTTGACACTTAGAACACCTATTCAGCCGGTCGCAGAGGAATGTGCAAACTATATAACAACAACAAATACATACATATACAAAAATAGTAGATATAAGCACGCATACCTTCTCTTGTGCTCGGGTTATCCTCTTCTGTACATTACTGGCCAGTTTCCCGGCGTTGACTCCTTTCCCTACCTCTGCCATGTTTGAGCTTCCACTTGAAGTTTCCAAAGTGAATAAATAAATAAATAAACCGTTATGAATGAAGTAAAGCGCAGAGAGACTGGCAGGAGATACAGAAGAACAGTAATGTATGGGGAAATACCGTCGGATCAACAGGAGGTCGGTGGGTAAACCCTCTTAAAGACACAGTGCGCGAGTTCAGAGTCCTGAATG
>NW_015651555.1:925097-925959 GCF_001515625.1 Sinocyclocheilus rhinocerous | reverse complement strand
AAATATAATATGTGTGTAAGGTCTATATTTATTATGTATGTAATAAATACACAAACATACATGTATATATTTAAAAAATATATATATTTATATGTATATATATATATATTTATATTCAAATATATTATATATAAATATAAATATTTTATATATAAACACAACATATTTTTCTTAAATATATACATGCATGTGTGTATATTTATATATACATAATAAATATACACAGTACACACACATATTATGTAAACAAAAACTGTTCTTGGATGTGATTAATCGCGATTAATCGTTTGACAGCACTTTAACTTGAGCAATGTCAGTGGAAATGTTCAATAGTTATTTTATTCATTCATTCAAGCCTGACTTTCAAAATTAAACCTAACCTAAGACATATTCAGTGGAGTACAAAGTGTGACAAATAGCCCCAGTCTCCACTATAATATATAATATAATATATTATAATATTACTGGCCAGTTTCCCGGCGTTGACTCCTTTCCCTATCTCTGCCATGTTTGAGCTTCAAGTTTCCAAAGTGAATAAATAAATAAATAAACCGTTATGAATGAAGTAAAGCGCAGAGAGACTGGCAGGAGATACAGAAGAACAGTAATGTATGGGGAAATACTGTCGGATCAACAGGAGGTCTCTGTGGGTAAACCCTCTTAAAGAGACAGTGCGCGAGTTTAGAGTACTAAATGTGGACACGGAGAGTTATTATTAGACTAAACCCTTTCCAAACTACGCTATCAAACAGTTTAAACTTAAAACTGTCAAACAATATACGGTCTAAGGGGTTCCGTTTTTCGCCTCAGGTAACAAGCGACTGGAAAACGCGAGAGAGAGAGAGAGAGAGAGAGAGAGAGA
>NW_015651555.1:918336-924742 GCF_001515625.1 Sinocyclocheilus rhinocerous | reverse complement strand
CTACAATACTACAGCGAGAATAAAAGTTACGTCTTCTTTCTTTGCGTGAACATTTGGGTGGCGTTATGCAAATCTTCCCACATAGTGAGGTAGGTATGTGGGGGCGTGTTCGAACGAGCCGTTTTAGGTAGGTGTGGCTAACTCTTAACTTTTATAAAGAATATCTCTTTGGATTTGAGACTTTAGTCTTTGCAACTTTACAGATCTTCTTTATGCACCAAGAGCTTGTAACACTCTAAAGAGAAAGGAAAAAATGAAATCGCATCATATGACCCCTTTAAAGGCACAGGTAAACACGATCACGATATAATGGCATCTTTTTTCTTTTCTGGAAAGTTATACAAAGTCTTATTGGATAGTTATACCACGTGTTTTTAAACTCCTAGTCGTTGCAAGAAAGTGCTAGGGGGTCTTTGAAAAAGTAAAAATAAATAAATAAATAAATAAAACTAAATAAAAAATGCATTAATTAACATTGATTTAAATAAATAAAAATACATCTAACAGTACAGAAGTAGTCTGTACAAAACCTAATAATGCAACATAATATTTACTAAATATTAAACTAGATATATTTATTAAAACTAAATATTTACCAAATAAGATTTGACACTTTTTTTATATTATTTTTTTACAGAATAAGTTTGGTTTTTATACATGAAAATATACAGTTGCCTTTTAAATTTTAGGATGCAACAGAATGATTATTTTTGGGGGTCCATGGCATCTGAAGCAAAAGATTTCCAAAAGTTGGTCACGCCGGTGACGTGTTGATTGGCATTTACTGTATGCTTGTTTATATAGCAGATGCTTTTAACCAGTTAAGTGAGGAATAATAACACAACACAAGAGGTTCATCATGAAAAGTTGATAACATTCAAAATGCTGCAATACACTTCTATAAGATAACAACAATAAAGCTTGCGATATGTCATCCTATTCAACCTAAGGTTTTAGTGTCTTGAGAATTTAAAAGATGCGACTAGTTTAAATGGCATGTTTGCATGGTCTCATTAGTAAGAGGAGAGTTTATCCATTCACTGGTGTCATATCACATGCGATTCCTGTTACATTAAACCCATCTGACTTCTCTTGCACTCTGTACTGTCCGTTTTCACCAGCAGGGAACAATTACATATAGACTAGTGGTTCTAAACCAGTTTTTTATTACAACAGAAGTACCAGAGGTAAAAATCAGCTTCGACAGGAGGGCCTTCCAATAATGTCTTAGTCAAATGGGGGATTTGGAATCAAAAAGGCTGAGAACCATTGACACAGACAAAACATCCAACAGATGACAAATTAATGAATTAAAGAAATTGTAATAGCCAGCAAAAAGCAAATATGAGACAAAATAAATAATTTGTGTAAAGTTTAATTTCAAAAATAGATTTTAAATACTTTACCTGAATATACCTTATATTACCTTAATGACATTACAAAGCTTGTAAAACATTTTTTTTTAAATAGTTTAACAGACTGTTTTAAGACTAATGACAAAAGAGACGGGATTACGGGAATAAGGCACAGACAATGTTTGGTCTCTCACAATTTCTGTAAGAAGAAAAACAAGAGGTCAGTTTGTAATCAGTTTTTTTTACAGTTAAAAGTGATGTGTGGAAGTTTTTCAATGTGAAATACTTTTTTATTATTATTATTCTAGCTTATTCAGAGACAGCTATAATTATGATGATTCTCCTGAAAAGTGTAAACACTGACATTGCTCCATTTGTTTGAAGAATCCGACACAGCCACACTGATTCAACCAATGGACCTTTTCACAGACTGTGATGATGCTTTTCCCCAGTTATTAACATTGTAAATGTACTGTATAGAGCGCTGTAGAAATGACATATTTTTATAGGTCAACCCTGAGGTTCGCATCACCCTGGTTCCCTCAACAAAAAGCCAATAGGATTTTTCCATTGACTTTTGGATTACTGAAGAAAATAAGCAAATGTTTATGATTCTTTCACGTTTTGTTCATTATGATAATTTTTACAATTTAACAACTTTTATGAATTTTGAAGACTAAATTACATTTCCAGATGTAAAAAGATAAACATAGGCTTTAAACAAACTCGCATGGCTCTTGCATGGTCAAGTATGGTCGCCAACTCTTTCAGTCTTTATATAAGAAATATTTTACCTGAAAGTTCGAGTTAGAAAAGTCTGCAAGAGATTATGAACACAACATGTCTGTAAAAGTGGGCTGGTGAGTAGATGAGTTTTCCTGTTTGGCGTGATGACGTTTAATATCGCCCATTTAGTCTCCTGTTAGAAATCACCTTTTTCAAGACAAGCAAAAGACACGTATTACTGAATGCCGTAGAAGAAGACGTGGAAATATCTTGAACTTGTGTTAACTACAGACCTAATTTCAGGCTTTTAACCAATAAACCATTAAAAAAAAAAAAAACATTGACTTCTGGAAGATGGACCTGGAAGTGCTAAAATGCTAACTCGTTTCTGTGTTTTGGCCTGCAAAAATAGGTCATCTCGCAGCACTTTATAGAAGTGTATGTTTTCTGCTTCTGAGAACCCCAGAAATTTGAAAAAGGGTCCATGGCACGAGTTTGGGTCAATGGGTATTAAAAATTATTTTTGCAATTCTGCTTGGTGTCACTTGTTGCACAGAAATTACACACTTTAGTCATTAAAAAAGTCTGCTTTCGGTACATATTTCACCTAACTTAGCACTTTCCCCTTAAGTCATAAACCCTGAGCGTTCAGTCGTTTCCATCTGTCTTGTCTTCCCACCCCTCACTCATCTCTGAGTTCCTTTTCAATCCATCATCTTTCATGATCTTCTAAGGCCCAAGGGTGGAAGAGTTCTGAGTCTAGCAGTAGTGTTCCCACACTGAGTAGGACCTGAGAGTACCAGTGCAAGCCGTTCTTAAGGATCCGATCCGGTCCGGTCCAGCTGTACAACAGGCGTAGAGGTGCAAATGCCCAGTGAGCTAGCTGTGGTTCATTCACCGCAGCGTAGCATGAGGTCATCACACCATTCACCACCAAAGTCCCATGGGCAGTAAGTGGGGCGTAAGCCCCCCGGTCCTCCCGCACCTCCACTCGAGAGATCCGTGAAACACGCTTCCTGAATTCGCCTTCATTGACGATCAGCAAACACTGCCCTGGCTGGGCATCACTGGCAAATATCGTCCGGAGGGATCCAAGCACTGGCAGGCCCCCGCTGGAGCAGTTTCCAACCCAGATAAACAGTAAATGACCTGCTGTTAAGGAGGCGCTGTCCCCATCCTCAGTGCTGATCACATAAAAGTGCTTCTGAGTAATGGGGCTACGGTCCAGGAAGGTGAGGACCTTGCTGTAGACGAGCTCGCCAGACCCATCACTTCCCATTGAGGCCAGAACAAGATCTCCTGTTCGTAGGTCTCGGATTGGTCTACGAGTGCCATCCTCCATTGTCACCAAAGCCCCTCCAGGGAAACAGCCGCCCGTCTTTGCTGCTACTGAGTGCTCTGAAGAAACGTTTGAGGAAGGAATGGAAGTGAGGAATGGGAAGATGGAGAAAGAAAGGAACAGAAAATGTTTCATTAAGGAAATAAAGAATGGATTCCATGCCCAAGCCCCTGTTTCTAATCTTCATTTTTGATTAATATACCTCTAGTCTTTTGACCCTTCATTCATTGGTTGGTCCAATGATGTTTCGCTCAGTGATTGGTTGAGTTGGTAATAGGATCAGTGTGGTGTCCTCAAAGTGGGACTTTTACTTCTTCATTGGGACGTTGGTGTAGGAGCGCCTCCTAGTGGACTGATTCTGACTTGACTGTCAATCTTGCCTTTTTTTTGTACAAATTACAATATATACATAATGATATACAATATAGCTAGATTTGAAAACTCAGTTTTCCTTCTGATCATGTCAGGGACAGCTGACTTGCATAACGATCTGGGCAGGAAGGACAGGAGAAAAAGGAATAAAGAGAAAGAAAATAGTGGGAAAAACAGAAACAGATAATGAATACTAGAGATTTTATTATGAAATTCAATGTAAGTAAGAGACAAAATGGTTAATCACACCTCTATAAGGGGTCGGCCAAAAAACAGCTATGCTATCTGCAGATTTTTTTTCCATTTCTGTGGTGTCTTGGAAGAAAATCTGCAGAATGCATTTAAACATGGTAAAATGCTTTAAACATAGGTACTTATTCATATATTAATTACTGGTCAAAATATTTAATAAACGAGCATGCAGAAGTTTCTCAATGATGAATATTCCAATTCTGCCAAATCTGAGGTGTTTTCTGAGGATTCTGTGTGCACAGATTACATTTACATTTATGCACTGAGCAGATGATTGTTTGTGGGCCTGCTAATGGCTAATGCATTTCACAATACTATGCTGCGTTGAAGCCTTAAAGGGTGAATGAGAATGACTTTAGTCTTACTTTGTTGTTACATTACAGCAAAATTACATAATAGTAAAAAGTGCTTCCCTGACTTTCCCCTGCTGTTTGATTCATTCTTATCACTAAAAAAAATTAAATAGCATGTTGGCTATGGATGCTAAAAGCTAAATGGTAGATGCTAAAGCTACATGAAGCCTGTGTTGACTTGCATGGAAATAAAGATCAAGGTAAAGCATAGCTGGAAAAGTAAGAAAGGTAAATGTTAGAAATTGTGAAAAAAGAAGTGTGCATTCATCAGACGGCCCAGTGCTGCAAGACAGTGCTGTTTTAATCTAATCACGTGAAGCAAAGAAATTACATCTGATACCCAACATGACTCTCTACATTAGATAGCTCATCAATCCACAGTGTGTGTAGTGTGTGTAGAAACAGGAATCTAATGCGATTCCTTCTGTATCCATAGACATGCTCTAACAGTCCATCTCTTGCCTCTTCTTCTCACATTACATGGCTGTGAGAAGCTTTGTTAGTTATGGTTAGATTTAAAAATAAATAAATAAATAATAAATAAACAAAAATAAAGCAAAACAGTTACAAAATCATAATAATATTGTGAAATGTTATTTCAGTTTAAAATAACTAATTTAAATATTTTAATTTTTTATGTAATTTATTACTCTAGTCTTCAGTGTCACATGATCCTTCAGAAATAATTCTAATATGCTGATTTTGTGCTCAAGAAACATTTCTTTTTATTATCATTGTTGAAAATAGTTGAGTGATGCATTTTTTAGGATTCTTACAGGATATTTTGTAACATCATAAATGTATTTACTGTCACTTTTGATCAATTGAATGCATCCTTGCTGAAAAAAGTATTAATCTTCCTGACCACACATTTTTGCACAGTAGTTTATGCCATGCCCACTTTTATTAATTAAATTAATTCCCCCAAAACAAGTCCCGCCCTACTGTTTTCTCATTGAAAATCCTGTTTCACTAAGAAATACATCTGATTGCAGAAATAAAATGAAATGCAAATGATGTTTCATGTTGACTGGAACTTGCTAATATCCCACCATGTTTGTTTTCCTTTCCTTTCCCACCTTTTATTTGTAAGGACTAGTCTGTTTCTCGCTTGACCTCTTTCCCCCTGCACAACCTCAACACAAACACACAGCTGCTGTCTCACCTGATTTGACACTGCAGTGTATGTGGCCTTTGGATTCGTAGTAGACCCAGTCGAAGCCGGCCTCCACTGCCAGACGAGCCAGCATGGCGTACTTGTTCCGGTCGCGGTCCGAGGTAGTGATGTCAACCGCTCGGCCCTCATAATGCAGAGACTCTTCAGAGTGATGGCCGTCTTCATCCCAGCCCTCCGTCACACGCAGACGCACGCCAGGCCACAGGTTCATCACTGAGATGGCCAGGGAGTTCAGCTTATCCTTACAGCGCTGCAAATAATAACGTATGAGAAACACTTACTAGAATTCAGAAATGTGAAAAATGATACAGTTTTTAACAGGTATCAGGTTTATTATCGTTAGCTTAAACTAAAACCATAAAAACATTGGTATTGTTTTCGCAGTTGTAAATAACACAAAGATTATTGGACTATGTTTTATGAGTAAATACCACACTGTAAAAAATAAAATTACTGTTCAAAATTGTAAATAAAACAAAGATTATTGGAGTACATTTTACAAGAAAAAATACTATTTCCGTCTTTCTACTTCAAATTTTTATATTTAATTCAATGGATTACTTGATGATTCTTCTGAATTATTTATGAAATTTACTAGCAATTTCTGAGTGAAAATCATTTCTACACCAAATTTTTTCAGTGTATTTTAGGCTATTTACTTAAAAATGTCATGTGTGATTCAGTGTTACCTGCAGTTACTTTGTAATTATTTGTGAAATTTCTTAGCAATTTTTAAATGAAAATTGTTTCTCCAATTTTTTTAGATTTTATTTTTAAATAAAAAAACATTAACTTATATATATATATATATATATATATATATATATATATA
>NW_015651555.1:911347-918158 GCF_001515625.1 Sinocyclocheilus rhinocerous | reverse complement strand
AAAAAAACATATATATATATATATATATATATATATATATATATATATATTGTAATCTAAATAAAAATATAAATTAAAACCTATAATAGTGCATCAATGATAATAAAATAACATTGCCAGGTAGCTAAAGCAGCAAGTGCCTCAAGTGTTTTATGATCTGTTGTTCTTCCAGACTTATAATGAACATGCATTTAATGTGAACTAATAAGGAAATTAGTAATGTAAAACATTACAGTAACCATGATTAAAAGTGACACATTTTTACATAAAATGTTTTTTTTACAAAAAAAGAAACTTAACAGCATGAGTACAAAGCAAGTTCATAGATCAGTCACAATGTCTCACAATGAAATATATAAAAATGTACTTCTGGTGGTTTATGTAGCGTAATGGCTATACTGTGACAGTATTTAAACCCAACTGAATGCTGAGCTCTGATACATAAGTTACCAATTAAACAAACAGAAGGAGGCTTTGCGTGCCTGAGTGAGAAAGAACACAAGGCTATTGTCTTGACTTTGTGAATTTCCTGCAAGAAATATGGATTTTAGTAGGTTCATGTCAAAAAGCCTGTGGCAAGCAGTTGCTAGGTGAGAAACGCGGTGAGCAATGGCAAATATAATCCTGACAGCCATTTGTAGAACTGACGCATTTGTGGTTAGCACAAACACACTCAGCCCATGGGCTGATAAATCCCTGTCTCAACCAAAGGCCACGAGACATGCAAGGTCACTGGATAACCACCAACTAAGTGGTCACAAATTGCTTACTGAGTGATGGCAGAGATTCTTTGATGTCGCCATCCTAAGTCCTCACTACATAGTTGTGCCATCAAACCATCTATTTCTGTTCTCCGAAATGGAGACCTACCTTTCCACTCAATAGCTACTCTTCAAAGCTGTGCGGACTAGTTCAGTGATTCGATGTCTCTGTGCTATTAGGATCTATCTCTCAGAGCTGAGCTCGTTCTGTATGGCTACTGGACCATCAGAGTCCAGAGGCTGGTATGGGAGAGGAAAAGAGATTTGAAAATACAGTGCCAGTATGCTTTGTTGTGTCTCTAAGGGTCACTGAATCCAAAACATGTACAGCAAATGCTTAGACTAGTCAAAGTGTCAACAATGATAATACACTCTCCCACACTCAAATATGCTTCCTTGTATGCAAACCCGTATACATGCACACCCATGGCTTGCTTTCCTCCATGGAACCCAAAGAGAGATGTTTTGAAGAATGTTCACACTGCTCTTTCTCAAATAATAAATGAAAATGTAAGGGTAGCAGATACCAAAAAATCATCATAAAATGTATCATAAATATGGTCCATATGATTCATGCACTATATTTCAAGTCTTCTAGAGTCAATACAATACAATAACTTTGTGGGAAGATTAAAAATTAAGTCGTTATTCACTGCAGGACTTCTAAAACCTGGAAACGACTTTCCAGTTCCATCGTCCCAAAGTCAATGGGTTTTATGAATGGTTTTTTTGGTTAAATGCCTGGAATAAGGTCTGTATTTAACATAAGCTCAAGGTATTTTCAATTTTTTTTATCTACGACATAAAATTCAGAAATTCCCCGTGATTTTTTTTTTTTTTTTTACACTTTTTCATGTTTTGAAAGGTAAAAATGCTAATATATGGCTAAATGGGACTACAAAGGTTGTTGGAGATATTAAATTTCATTGCACAGAGCAAAAACAATCATTTACTCACTATAGTCCACTTTCACGGCCTCATTGTGTTCGTACATGCTCTTGCTAACTTTTATAACTCAAACTTCCCAACTTGTAGATTTTAAATTAAGACTAAAAGAAGGTGTTGGAAGCTTAATGGTGGTGACTTTGAACTCACGTGACTGTGGTGTACTTTGCTTATAATTTAACTTCAGCTTTTTACTTCTGGAGGTTTTTTTAGTTTCAAAATTCATGAAAGTTGTGTTTGTTTGTGAAGATTATCTTGACAAAATGTTAAGAATCATAAACTTTTGTTGGCACAAATATTCTGCAATAATCCAAATAACCAATAAACATGGCTTTGTGTCAAGGGTGCTAACTTCTGGGTTGGACAACAATATGTCATCAATGCAGAACTCTATAGATTTCATTTGCATTTGTACATATTTAAACTTGCAGGAGAAGACAAAGCACACCAGCTTTAACATCAGATGCCAAACTCTGGTTTTCACACGTCTCATAACCGATTAGGATATGAATATTGGATATTGAACATGCAGACAAGCAAATTAGATTTGAATTCTACAGCAAATGCCAAGATTTTTAGTGAATGATTCCATTGGAATAGAGCAGTGTGAACTTTTTCATATATATCTCCTTTGCAAATCATATTGGTTTGGAACAACAGAATGACCGAATTTTCATTTCTGGATACATTTTTCTTTGAAGAACAAAACCCTCAGTGTCCCTTGTGAGATTTAAGGGGAACGAATAGATGCATCTTGCCCACTTCACATATAAGAGAGTGGAGCTAACTGACATTTTAAAAATGTTAAGTCTTCCCCATTTCAAAAGTTAAAACAACGAGCTCCTGGACCTTGAAGAGTTCCAGTGAATTTTAAAAAGACCAAAATCGATAACCTCTCCAAGACTGTAGAACCGGTTTATGGTTAACTAGAAATATGTGCATTTGGCATGATTTCAGAAATGCCAATCTATTGAGCACGTCTCCGGATTGGACGATAAGAATAGCGACTCGGCGAGCTGTAATAGATGCCTATTCACATAGCAGTGTGGATTTCAGCTTTTTTTCGTTGTGGTTGCAAAAGTGAACTGGACTTAATAAATCAGCCCGTGAACTCTTGTTAGTTTTGCTTTCAAAGCGGAGATCGACGGGTTTTCAGGAGGAGAGCCTTCACACTAACCGCGGGCTACACAAACATTCACCCCGCGTGCACCGACGGCGCGGGGCCCTGAACACTCGCGCCTGTATGAGAGCGCCGGGGCCACTCGCCGCTGAATCAAAAATAAGGTGGAGAAAAATATGTGTGTAATTAAGGCTTAAATGCATGTGAAGCCCACTATTTTTACACACGTATGCCACAAAAACAAACAAAAAAATAACACGGAATAAAAAGGAAAAACAGACCAGAGGTTGTCTCCAGCAGTCGCCGCAGTTTGGCCCTCATAAATCGCGCGAAGGTCAGGTAAACGAGCGCGGCGCTCGCCGGAGAGGTGACAGGTAAAGACGGGGTGAAATCTACGAGCCCCTCCTCAGTTCCCACATGGCTCTCCTGGATATTAACATGTGGGCATTCAGAGGAAAAGAGCTGATATAAATACTCTTAGGTGAGGGGGAGATTGAAGTCAAATAAATTCCACTCGGTACCACATCAACGTCGTAAAAAATATCTGACGGTTCGAAAAGGGGGTGTATGCCGTTAATCACGAGCGGTCGTGTTTAAGCATACGGGTAAACATTAAAACAGTCACAGGTCATGCTCAATCTACAAGGGCAGTTTTAATGTTTTCTTTTCCAATCGCGCTTAAAACAGCAACGGCACTGTTTTAATTAAACGTTTCAGGTTTCCCTTCCTTTCCACTTTATTGACAGTCACCCCTTTTGCGTTCATTCATTCACATAAATTGAGCAAGAGCCCCGTGGGAGAAAGTTCAAATATGCGGTTATAAAATAACCTGACGACTACGGTGTCTTTAATTTGATGAAACCTGCCCCCATATTCTCTGTTATGAAGACTGAAAGACTTGAAACCTTGAATGAACCCAAGGATTTTCACTTTTCGGTGAAAATAAACGGTGGTCTCTTTGCTCACATAGCCTACATCAGCATCCACAACCATTTTTCATCTATGTAGTAGAAGAAAAGTGACCTGAACAAAGGGTCCACATTGATAGGTGACTACACAAGTAATGCAATGTTGTCTGCAAAAGTCTGGGAAGGTAAATTAAGTGTTGTAGTTTCGAGCCCCACAGTGATTGAGCCATAAACTCAACATACTACTGACACTAAACCACATGTTAATTCCAGATGGTCTTTCTCTGTTATAAGTGAAGTCACTTTGGATGAAAGTCTCAACTATACAATGAATTATAAATTTGCATATTTTCTTGACCATATTTTCAGAATTATCTCAAGTACTTTCCAAACAAAATCCCTGACATTTATTGATCTCCACAACCATTTTGACGATGTTACAGTACCCTGATTTATTGTGCAAAAACAAAGGACACTGTATGGTAAATTAAATAACAGCATTAGAAATATTGCACTAATGACCGTCTATGTTGAAGATCTGGGTCGGAAACTTAGGGTTGTAGGTTCAAACCCCACTCATCCATGAACTATCATCACCATTCTGCCACTGATAAAAACCATTCTCCACATGCTGACCCAGATGTTATGAGTGAAGTCAGTTTGGATAAATTTTTTAACTAATAATTTACAGACCTTCTTTGCCATATTTTCTGAATTATCTCAAGGATGCCTACATTTACTGATGCCCACTACAATTTTTAGCCTAAGCGACAGTACCCTGAACTAATGCACTTGATCTTGAAAAAGGCAACTTTACTATAAAATTAAATAGTAGGAGTAGTAATAGTACTCCACTGCATGAAGCAGAGGGTGGTGTAGTCTGGGTTGGTAACCTACAGGTTGCAGGTTCAAACCTGATTGACCAAACTTGTATGACTTTCTTTTTTCTGGGGAACACAAATGAAGATGTTCTGAAAACCGGTTGTAACCAAACAGTTTTGGTTACTATTGACTTCCATTGAATGGACACAAAACAAAGAGGCATTTCTCAAAATATCTTCTTTTATGTTCCACAGGAGGAGGAAAGCCACAGGTTAGGACCGACATAGGATGAGTAAAGAATTGTCATTTTTGGGTGAACTAACCACATATTACACTTTCAGAAAGGTACACAACTCTCACTGGGGCGGTAATACTAATATGTCCCTTTAAAGCACTAATATATAGGCCTACTGTTTAGGGGTAAATGACGTACAAAGATGCATCTTTTAGGTGTTGTACATTTGGATAGAAATCTCTATTAATAAGTAATTAAATGAACAATTAGCCGACCTAACTGCTCTGAGGAAACATTTCCGCGTGTGTCTGCCTCACCTGAGTCATCATGCGGTCCGCACCTGTCTTCTCCTCATCCTTGAAGATGATGTCTGGGTTGTAGTTGGGCGTGAGCTCTTTAAAGCGCTCGGAGTTGCGGGTTATCTTCCCCTCATATCTCCCACTGGCTCCCAGCGTTTTTTCGGCAACGTTTGGACTGAACTGCTTATAGGCGAGAGGCGTGAGTTTCCTTGGAGTCCGTCTCTTGCCGTAACCTCTGCCCGGTCCACAGCTGTCGTACGCCGGCGAGAAAACCAAGATGAACCCGGTGAGGAGCAACGCCGCTGTGGAGAGTCTCATGCCAACCGGTGCCAGCGGGCACTCCAAAAGATGGAGTGTCAAAGATGGTGAAGATGATGGTAAAGCGACCCTCCTCCCCCCAATCTCAGCTTCAGTCCCCGCGCAAGATCACCGGAGGGGGAGGAGGACCAGTCTATTAGGACACCTGGCGATCACCATCCTTTTACGCACGGAAAGACACCCCGTCAAACGTAGGGTTCCTCAAGCGGTGAGGTTGGTGCCAGCTCGTCGGTTCTCCTCTCAGGTCTGTAAAACTTGCTTTCTCTCAGTCCAAGCGGAGACAGGGGGAATAAATAGAGAAGTTCCGTTTATCTTGGCACGCGCGTTTAGAGTCGCCTGCAGGCGGGTCCTGGTTGCGCAGAGCCGCGGTCAGAGTGCGCGTCCCGCAGCGGTTTCTGGCTCCCGGCTCGGCTGTTTGACTACTGCGCTGTGGCGCGCGGCTCTCAGTTGAGATGAAAATGGAAGTGACCCGAGCTCAGATGCTACTGAAGCAGCCGCACCCTGCCAGTCCTGCCCTCTGTCTGCCTCTGCCCTCCTCTCCACCCCTCCGGGCAGACGCGCTTTATCAGCCCTGCCGCTCTCCCCCTGTACCGCAACCGGCGGCTGCCAAGACGCGAGACAAACAGGAGGCGCATCACAGGTCTGGACTCTCGGACCCTGATGCGTCCAGTCATTTGAACCTCAGCAGCAATGCTCTACTGCCTGTCAACGGTACGTCAGCACACGTTCAATACTTACACACACACACACACACACACACACAACTATCATTTGGAGACACTGAGTCTTTAATATGAATAATTACAAGACAAATTATGTTTGTTATAATTCAAAGTTTTTATTATTCAAAGATAACGTTTTTCGAATATTTAAAATAAACTTTATATTTTTTTATTTATGCTCATTATTAATCCACTAAAATGTTAATTTCACAAATAATGCAATTATAATATTAGTTATTCAGTTTATTTCCACATTAAAATTTTCCACTTTTACCTTTGAAAGTCAATTGACTTTAATTCTTTTTTTTCTAATTAATTAATTTTATATTTGTGATGGAACACTTTTTTTAGATTAAGTGGGACAGACCAACAGACCATCAGCAGTAGTGGGACAGTGGTGTATAGTATTTGGAAAAATATTTTTTGCTGCAGTTGAAATACTACAAGAATATTTAACAATTTTATGCCATTTATAAAATAGAATTTTGTCAAATTATTGACTATATATATATATATATATATATTTTTTTATTTAGTCATTTAGCAGACGCTTTTATCCAAAGCGACTTACAAATCAGGACAATAAAAGCAGTCAAAACTAACAAAAGAGCAACAATATATAAGTGCAAATGACAAGTCTCGGTTAGCCTAACGCAGTACACGTAGCAAGGTGTATGTATA
>NW_015651555.1:900039-911311 GCF_001515625.1 Sinocyclocheilus rhinocerous | reverse complement strand
ATATATATATATATATATATATATAAAGATTGAAGTGGTGAAGTTTGGAACTTGGTAGATGGTTTGTTACTGGTGCAAAGTGGTCTTGAGGAAGGTCAACCAGGTCATCTGTGGCCACACAAGCTTGTAGTCTAGCTGATCCATCATCTAAATCAGCTTTGACCAGCTGCTGACCATAAATGACCAGCTTGGTGTAGCTAGAAGTCACGTAAAACCAACCACTACAATGTGGCTGTCAGGAAAAAGCCAGACTCCAGTATTGGATGACATGTTTTATTTTATTTTATGTTAGCTCATAAAAGGGTGATGATTGATGATCAAAATCCATCAGAACAATTTTTAGAACAAGTCCCACTTTTCTGGATGACAAAGATCATTGTGCCAATTCAGCTGACTGGTAACTGCTTATTTACTTCATGTTATTTAAAAGATGATCAAACATGAAACTTGTCCCACTATTTCTGAAACCATTTTTTCCCAAACATATTTTTTAATAAAAACTGGATTCAGCAATAGTGTTCAACTGTTTAATACGGCAAGATAAAACATGTTTTAGCTTTAATTAAAAAAATAAAAATCTCCATAAGTATTTTTTGTGATTGGTGGTCAGGTTTAGTTTCACTGACAGACACTGGAGACAAGACATGAAGTGCCGTCCCTCCCAGGAACTCTAATGTCTTTAAAATAACACTAATGGCTTCTCCACTGAAGACGAATCACCAGTTAAATGCCAGAACTATTACCAAATGATACTGGTAGGAAAATTATGACAGTTCTGTGTCTCCTTCAGTGGCGCAGACATTTTTTCTGGTCCGCTGTGACCGCACTGTTGACAGCTTGAAGATGTTACTGGTATTGCTGAATACATTTTAATTAGAGAGTGTTTTGGCCAGGCATCAGAAAATAATCTGTGGACAGCAAAAATACTACAGTAAAAAGACTTCTATAAGTCTACAACTAGATTTAAAGCATCATGCACTTCATATTTAATTCAGCCGGTTTTAGAGTAGTTTCACAGAGACAGACTGTTGACTATTGGCATGCCGTCTGGTCCATTTTACGGCTTATTCTAGCCTGAATTAGATAAGAAGCAGGCATATGGCTAATAGGTCATGCTTAGTGATGGATAATTCAACAACACGAGTAGCTTATTCTAACAAAGGCTAAGCCAAAACCAAAGAAATTAGTAGAATATGGATGTTGGGATTGTGGGCAGAATTTCCGTCCTTTCAAAAGTCCGATGATTTTACGGAACATGACCAGGAAAATGAAGCGGAACATACATTTGTGCTCAAGCATATCACATTTACTTGCTAGTAAGGGCCTCAAACTATACTCTGGATATCTAATGCCACAAACCTTACAAATTTGTCAAATTCAGTGACCACCTTGTCTTGCCTTCTAGTTGTAGCAGTCAGTATCCTGTAAAACACAATGTTATGCCCCCAACAGACTGAAAAAACAATTATGTAAAAGTAGACACTCAGATTTGAATGTGCAACTCACAAAACACATCTTATGCATTACTAACCTATTCTCTGCCAGAGAACTTGTATTAAGGAATGCAATATTTTATTCATTACTTTTAAAACACAGAAACATTAACATGGGCATACAGACTAAAAACCAATAATAAAATGTCCATAATCGCTTAAAATCCAACCTAAAAAGAATACAAATATATTTGAAGCATTCAGAAAATTAAAGGGTCCATATGTGCACTATTCTGATTCAGAGGCATGAATTGTCACCGAAAAAGCCCCACTACTTTCTTCTTCTTTGGCCGTGAGGTGGAACGCTCCTCAGAACCAGCAGCAGCAGTTGATGGTAACAGGACAGTCTAAAAGAATAATTTAGAAGTGGTTTTAGTTCCCTTAAAGGAATAACCTGGGTCCAAAACCATTTATAATTTAAACTTTAGCATTTCTGTTAATTGCCGCAGAAAATGATTTGACAATTTGTATCTGCAAGTCTAAGGGTAAACATACAATGGTTGCCCCGTAGACTTCCATCATAGGTGCATGTTTGTACATGTTCGCTTAACTTATATTCAACCCAGAATATTACTTAATCATATCAAGGTGAGTAACATTTTAGATGCTGTTTAGTTTAGACCTGTTTAGATGCATGTTTAAATTGTCCTTTTGTTGAACCTCCAAAAACAAACACAGAGGTCAAACTCTACCAGCCTAAGGCTCAGCAATGATGGGTTCATGGTAGACTGAAGATTTGAAAAGATCAGTTGAAAAGATTAGCTAAAACAATGGGTTCATGGCACGACGGTTCTCTGAAAGAATGAATCAAATATTTATTTTGTTAAATGAAAAGAAAAACTAAAGAGCAAACCTGTTTGCTGTCTGCCACCTGAGGTCTTCCTGATGATCCTTTGACAGCATTCTGTTCTTGAGAAGCCAGAGAGGAACCCACATCTGCACAGCACAGCAGACAGGACAAACATCGCTCAAAAATGACAAATGTCATCATTTATTCACACTCATGTTATTCCAAACTCATATGTGACCCTGGACCACAAAACCAGTCATAAGGATAAATTTTTCAAATTTGAGATTTATACATATAAGCTTTCCATTGATGTATGGTTTGTTAGGATAGGACAATATTTGGTCGAGATACAACGATTTAAAAACCTGGAATCTAAGGGTGCAAAAAAATCAAAATATTGAGAAAATCGCCTTTAAAGTTGTCCAAATGAAGTTCTTAGCAATGCATATTACTAATCAAAAATTAAGTTTTAATATATTTACAGTAGGAAATTTACAAAATATCTTCATGGAACATGATCTTTACTTAATATCCTAATGATTTTTGGCATAAAAGAAAAATCTATAATTCTGACCCATACAATGTATTTTTGGCTATTGTATACCCCAGCGACTTACGACTGGTTTTGTGGTCCAGGGTCACATATAACTTTCCTGCATCTGTGGAACACAAAAGGAGACAAAAGGCTCCAAAATGACAAAAAGGCACCATAAGAGTGTTCCATACAAATGCCAAATCATAATTGAATCATTGAAAATCAGAAATTGACAGAAAGCTGTCTACGCATGCGTTCACATTGGTGGTGCCTTTATATGCCTCATGTGAAATTTGATGTCCATAATGTTTGGTTATGGCTCACAGCAACAGTCAATGACAACTGATACCACCAATGTCAAACCTGGCCGTACATGTATACAGGTGGCAAATTACAGCGTAACAACACCCGTTCATTCTGTGGAAAAGAGCAGCCAGGACATTCTGCAAATCATTTCCTTTTGTGTTCTACAGAAGAAACACAGACATACAGGTTTGGAATGATTACTTTAGCTCATGTACTAAGCTCTGTGTGCATGAAGCAGTAACCTGTGGGGACACCAGTGACGTGTTGGTGATCGGGTGCGTGATGTTCAGAGACGTGGTTGTCTTCTGTCGTAGGGCTGCTGTCAGGAGAGCGGTTACGTTTCGGACCCGTTTTCCCCGAGCTCACGGCCATGTACAGTGTCTGCAACTCTGAGTCAAAACCCAAACTGTCCAGTGTCACACCCATCTGTGGAACAATCTAGTAGACAGAAAAGAGAAAATGACCACACCATAAAGAAAGTGAGGACATTTAATTACTTATTAGTTTCCACAGAGGAACTGTCTTGGACTATTACTTTTCTGAGTACTATTAATTTCTTCAGATGGAAAATGTTTTAAATGGAAAAAATTACTTTTGTAATATTAGATTTTTGGGCATGTATGTATGGGTATGTGATGGCAAATATTAATTTTCAGTGAGTTTTCAGTGTCACATGATCCTTCCGAAATAATTCTAATATGCTGATTTGCTGCTCAATTATTTATAATAGTTATTTTTATTATCAGTGCAAAAAAATTTTTTGCTGCTTAATATTTTTGTGGAAACCATGAAAATTCAAATGAACGGCATTGATTTGGAATAGAAATCTTCTGTAACATTATAAATGTCTTTACTATCACTTTTCATCAATTTAATGGGTCCTTGGTGGATAAAAGTGTTATTATATTTGCATTTAGTCATTTAGCAGATGCTTTTATCCAAAGTGACTTACAAATGAGGACAATAGAATCAATCAAACTAACAAAAGAGCAACACTATGTAAGTGCTGTGACAAGTCCCGGTTAGTCAAACGCAGTATACGTAGCAAGATTTATTTATTTAAATAATCAATGAAAAGAAAAAAAAGTAGATAAATAGAATAGAGAGAGCTAGTGTTAGAGGGTCAAGTTATTATTATTTTTTATAATTAATAAAAATAAAACAAGTAGAATAGAAAAATAATTGAGAACGTTAGTTTTGGATGGTCACGTTTTTTTATATATAATAAATAAATGAAAACAAGTAGATAGAATATTACAAATAGAATAGAGTATTAGTGTTAGAGGGTCAAGTTTTTTTAATAAATAAAAAGAAAACAAGTAGACAGAATAGAAATAGAATAGAGAGTGCTAGTGTTAGAGGGTCTATATATATATATTATTTTACTTACCCCAAACGTTTGGTACTGTGTCACAGTTTCCACAAAAATATTAAGCAGTACAGCATTTTTAACACTGATAATAATAAGAAATGTTTTTGAGCACCAAATCAGCATATTAGAATGATTTCTGAAGGATCTCTCTCTCTCTCTCGCTCGCTCTCTCGGTCTCACACACACATATATAAACTTGTCACATATCTAATACAGGGAATTTAATTTACAAAATGCATATAAACTGTGCGAGTGTCAAGACTATCCTATTAACTAGACTACTAGAGTAATCTTGTAATATCTGTGGTAGTTGTATGTCTGAGGGTTGCCTAAATGAAGGCGTTTATTTGTTTTTCAATCACCCAGAGTTCCCTACAGGAGCTAAATCGAAGTATCATTGCAGGTTTTTTTTTATTTTATTTTATTTTTTTTTTTTTTTAAATAAATTTATATTAATCATTAAAATATACATAAAAACGTAAGATGCAACATAAGATGAAGATTCCAGTCATATCAGTTCCCTGAAAGAAGCTGTTTTACTCTACATAAGGGTGGCAACCATGTTAAGATCACCTGACCAGTCAAACACCAATCACTTTATCTCCATAAACCCCCTATTATCTGACACTTTAAGCTGCAGAATAAATGAATCATAGTTGTGCCTGAGATCAGGGCGTTTCTACAGTGGCACTGGTAACCAGAAACATTTACATTGCATGATGCTGTATCCACATTGATAGGCGTCAGTATAAAGTCCAAGAAAATTAAGACTTTTTAAAAACAAAACCTTAAAAGTATGCATTATGACAATTCAGAATTTGGCAGTGAAATGTTCTGCAACAACAAAGACGACTTCATGGTAAAGGCTGGGTGACAGCAAGTTCAACAGGGTAATGGTAAAGATGTCTGCATTCACACATTTCCCAAACACATTCTCTTTCACAACAGAGAGGACAAATTCTCAAAATTAGCTTGCCAAATATTGACCTGGTGAGATTGGTGACCACTGGATGAATGAAGGGCCCCTAAATATACGTGTAGACGTTTGGGGTTTACATTGATTTATTTTTATTATTTGTTTGTTGAAATATCATGAAAATAAATGAAAGCTTTGAGTTCCTCTTTGGGGACAGAGAGGGCAATGTGAGGATAGAAGCCACAGTTCATGAGTGTGCACTTCCTGTCTCCCCTCAAATCACTTCTCCACTCCCGATCCTTTCATTTTTTTCATCTTCTTGTCACATCAGTTGAGCAATTAAGTTGTTCTTCTGAAAACATGTGAGATTTAAAACTGAAATTGATTATATGTGAGCTAGACAATCACACCGGTACCAGGTCAGATGATCTACAGATATCTTCCATCATCATCTGTGTGCGTCAAAGAGGGAAGTGTCAGGAAAAGCGGTTCATGTGTTAGTGCATCATGTTGATACATCTATTCATAGCTGGTAAACAGCATTGGCTGGTTTTTAGTGGTTTGTGGAAGAACTCTGAACCAATGGACTCTAATGGAAGATTCCAGAGAGTGTCCTGATTCTTGTTCTGTGTTCAGCACTTTGTTGGTGAAGGGCAAGCATGTACTTTTGAGTGTGTACTAAGATATTGAGACATACTACCACTTCATAAAATTGTGACTAGTTAATTACCTTTGAAATTCACAATTACTTACTAATTAATCCTGTTGGTTCATTCATCTTAAATCTATCTATTACTATTACAATCTCATACGTAGTAGTTCTTTATTTTTATTGCCATGTCAGCATCTAAGGCTATCTTCATGGCAAAATCTGAGTTGGAAAAAATACAAGAGTTACGTAAACTGAAAATACAAACCAAGTAAACACAAAACTACAGCAGTTAAAATTATAAAAGATTTTTAAAATTAACATATGATAAAAAAAATTAAAATCTATTCTGGTCAAATCTAACTAAAAAAGTCCATGAGTGAGCATACTTCAAAATTTTTTTTACAAATGGTTGGTACACCCTACAAAGCTAGTGCCCAAAGACCACTTCATTTCAGTGCCACTTCATTTTGAATTTGACATCATAGCATCATAATTCTTTGTGAAAATTAATTTCAAGTATCAATATTGTGAAATATTATTTTATTTAAAATAGCTCTCTTCTTTTTGAATATATTTTAGAATTTATAATATATTTTTTTACAAATTTCAGCATTTTGTTTTTAAAGTGTTACTTTTCTGTCACTTTTGATCAATTTAATGCATCTTTGCTGAATAAAAGTACTATTTAATATATATAAGTAAAATCCTATTGACCCCAAATATTTGAAAGGTAATTGTATATAGATTTTTTTTTTTTTTAGTAATTCTTATTTTCTAGTAATCCTTTTTATTAGACTCTCATGACTGTAATAGAAAATTACATTTTACTAAAGAGAATTTGGGAGGGAAAGTGCTTAAATGAGCAAGAAAAAAAACTTAAAAGTACAGAAAATACTAATGATTGTAAAAATAGACAGATTTTCTGCAAAGTTGCTATTTATAAAGATCAAAATATTATTATTTATTTTTTATTTTTTATTTTTTTTGGTGGTGAAATATGACCCAGAACTATCTTTAACATGTTTCATGGGATTCAAATTTAGATTCTCATTGCAAATAAAAAAAAATATTTAGCATAAAAAAAAAAAAAATGTGTCTTGTTTGATTAATATTACGTAAAAAACTGCAGGTTCTGGCAAGGAATCAACACTGAAAATGACCATTTTCTGAACACATTGCTAACAAGGTCTTTATGAAGCGATTCACAAAGCAGCTCACTTTTGTTTAGACTGACAATTATTAATAATGTTCCCTTCCTACTTTACTCTTCAAGGCCATAAAATTATGTTTGACAACAAATTACATTTAATAATATACCAAAAGAAACATATATTGTAAGGACATATCTAACTAACAGTAAATATGAACAAACTGTGCACATAACCTATAGGGAAACAAATAAAGGCAGGTGAAGTCTTAAATGGGCGTCATGGATTAAACCCTGAGAAGAGCTTCATTTTACAGTCCTCTATAAATCTGTCCTCACTCTCATTCAGGCAAACCCCCTCCTAAAAATATCTATTACCTCTTCCTCTCAGTTCACCCTCTGTCTCACACTCCCTAGATTTCTTTATTAGTGGTGCGTACTAGGACAAACATCACTTTATTATCATACTTAGGGTTAGGGATTTAAACAAACCTTAGAACAAATTATGTGGCCTGTTAAGGAGAGCTGTGTTTACTTTTCTACTTGACTGGACAATTTTTGCAGCAATAAAACAGGTAAAACCTCCCATAGATGTACAATGAAGGAGGGACTGAACCATATGTGACCTTGGGCCACAAAACCAGTCTTAAGTGTCAATTTTTCAAAATTGAGATTTATACATCATCTGAAAGCTGAATAAATAAGCTTTCCATTGATGTGTGGTTAGGATAGGACAATATTTGGTCGAGATTTGAATATCTGGAATCTGAGGGTGCAAAAAAAATCGAAATATTGAGAAAATCACCTTTAAAGTTATCCAAATGAAGTCCTTAGCAATGCATATTACTAATCAAAAATTAAGTTTTGATATATTTACGGTAGGAAATTTACAAAATATCTTCATGGAACATGATCTTTACTTAATATCCAAATGATTTTGGCATAAAAGAAAAATCTATAATTTGTGCCCCATACAATGTATTTTTGGCTATTGCTACAAATATACCCCAGCGACTTAAGGTTTTGTGCTCCAGGGTCACATATATCACAGAACACCCTAGCAACTGCATAGCAACACACCAAATACCATACCACAACACCTTGATAAATGATATCAGCAACTTCCTTTTGAAAGTATTATCTCTTTTTGCTATCTATTTGTATATTTTCTATGATGTTTCCATTCCATCTATTACATTTACGAGAGGGACTCGTGTTTGATGGGATGTTACTCTTGTTCTGGCTGGCAGGGCAGCTCTTTTCAGGGCTTCAAAGTAGGCAGAGTAAACCACAGCCCAGCTACAGCTAACTAATTACAGATCAGAGCTCACCCTGTGGAAAACTGGACCAGAGCTACAGAGGGAGAGAGAGAGAGAGAGAAGGAATAACAGAAAGAGAGACATCTGACCTCGAGAAGCGGTCCTGAATGGGTTTCATGGTTATCAGATTGGGGTGATTATAAAGGCCAGAAGCCAAGAGCTTCAGTTACAGGAAGACGTCTTGAGCTTTAGCTGGAATTAAGGCATGAACACCTGACAGATCCTGGTGTCTAACAATAAAACACACACACACACATACTTGCATTTGTGGTTTACGGGGACACTCCATAGGCGTAATGGTTTTTATACTGTACAAACTGTATTTTCTATTGCCCTATACATCAACCCTACACCTACCCCTTACAGAAAACTGCTGGCAATTTTTGAATTTCATAAAACACCGTTTTGTATGTTTTTTAAGCCTCTTGTTTTACGGGGACAGAGGAAGTGTCCTCATAAACTATGTTTACGTTGTAGTACCCATGTCATTATACACATTTGTGTCCTCATAAACCATATATACCAGTACACACACACACACACACACACACACACACGGGGGACATGCTTGCCCCTACTTTACCTCATGAATTTTACTTTACAAAGCTGAATATTCAGCATCATTACTCCAGTCTTCAGTGTCACAAGATGCTTCAGAAATCATTCTAATATGCTGATCTGCTGCTCAAGAAATATTTCTTATTATTATCAATGTTGAAAACAGTGCTGCTTAATATTTTTGTGGAAACCGTGATACCTTTTTTATTTTTTTCCCCCAGGAATCCTTGGTTAGAGAGTTCAAAAAAACAGCATTTATTTGAAATCTTTGGTAACATTATAAATGTCTTTACTTTACTTTTGATTAATTTAATGCATCCTTGCTAAATAAAAGTATAATTTTTTTTTTAATCTTACTGACACCAAACCTTTGAATGGTAGTTTAAATAGATAGAAAGATAGATACTAAACCACTCCCACATATAGGCTACATACTGATTAACGGTTTTTCTTTTTCTTTCACTTTCTAAGATCACCAAAAGTAATCTATAGGAACCTACATACTATGACAAGAAGTGTCTCAAGAAGAGAATGGAAAAGTTATTTTATCTTTTGTCACATCCTGCAGTCCCACTCAGGATGGCTGATGTACACATAGGAAGAAAATCCAGGAGAACAGAGTATGAAGTTACACAAATCAACCCCTTTATATGTATTAAACACTGGCACTGTAAAAAAGTACGTTTTACAAGAATATACTATTTCAGTTCTTTTACTTCAAAATTTAATGTTTAATTTGCCATTTCTTTGCAGTTATTTGTGAAATTTACTGAAATGTTTCTTGAGCACCAAATCAGCATATTAGAATGATTTCTGAAGGATCATGTGACACTGAAGACTGGAGTAATGATGCTGAAAATTCAGCTTTGCATCAGTGAAATAAATTAGATTTTAAATGATGTATTAATATAAAAGACAGCTATTTTAAACTGCAATAATATTTCACAATATTAAAGTTTCTACTGTAGTTTTGATCAAATAAATGCAGCCTTGGACGCTACTCTTGAACGCTAGTATGTCTAAATTTGCCCATTCTTTAACTTGGACTAAAAGCATCTTAAGAAGGACGTGTATATATGTCTCAGATAGAGGATGGTTTGGGGTGTTTTTGCTGGTCTTTCGGTGCGGCAGTGGTAAGGGTCACTCCGTCAGTGCCAAACCCAAACTGGTTTCTCAACTCACCCGGTCAAATTTTCTCTTTTTAGGCCTCGACTCTAAAAAAACAACATTTTGCGTCACAGAAACACATTCACACAAATACATTCAACCCCAAAAGATCTGCAAAGAGGACACCATGTCCACTAATACGGACCCTAAAACAAGTCTTTGTGTTAATCAAGCAAAGTACACACACCCACTCAAAACACAAAGTAAACGTTCACACTCTCCTCTCCCCTCAAAAAACCTAAGCATGCGCCACCGGTCTGAGGTAGACAATCTTTCAAACTCAACTTTACAAACTCATGGGAACATGTCTTCGCTAAAGTTTTTACCAGCCAATAGACAGCACTTCAAACAGGCCTATCCATCTATCCATCAAACACACTCTCATCCAGGCTTCTGCCGATCAGGAATCTCAAGAACTCAATTTTTCCAGACACTTGCTATGTTTGTTTGGCATTTCAGTGAGACATTTTTCCAAACACGCCTTCATTTTAATTCTGACTCGGGTCTTAAATTATTCTTCAGTGTGGAGTGGAATTTCCCATTGTATTGCGAGACAGAGGCAGTCAAATGACTTTGATATGTCCAAAAAAATCAAATAACGTGCAAGCTCACATTTCAATAGACACAACGAGTATTGTTAAAAATCTGGAGGCTTTTCTAAACCATGGCCTAGGAGGTAGCAAATGTGCTCTTTTTTTAAAAGTTTAGAAAATAATGACAAAAAAATTTATTTAAATAATACAAATATGTGTAGACACAGAATGTGTGTAGAATATGACTCTGAATATCAAATTGTTGAAAAAAATAAAAAATGCATGTTACCCAGTCTTGTCAAATGCCTTTTATTTAAACCCATGAAAATGCAGATCCTGTTGTAAATAATAGTGGAAAATCACTTTGATGTTCCATTATTACCCCTTGGCATATTTTATCTCTCTCTCTCTCTCTGTATATATATATATATATATATATATATATATTAATGATATTATCTGATCATTTGATAACAATCAGATG
>NW_015651555.1:893539-899848 GCF_001515625.1 Sinocyclocheilus rhinocerous | reverse complement strand
CGGCGCGAATATTATATCAGTGTTTGGTCCGGTGGGCGAGTGGGTGAGTAGACTCGTATCCTTTTCTCACACCACCAAGTCAAGCCACACATATCTGACTGCTCATTCACCAGGCCAGTGAGAAATACCGGTGGATTCACACATACACACGGACAGAGGCCTATCAAAGGACTCACCTCACGCAGAAAACACGGCTGCCAGTACTGAAATTAAAGCTCATGCCTGAATCTAATAAATAACTCACAGCCACAAGAACATTACTCATCAACAGAACAAAAAGTGGCCCATAAACACACAGTTGTGGTCTAAATTATGACTGCGGGTTTGGCTCCTCCCACTGTGGTCAGTGTGTGTTTTAATGACCGTAAGGCAGAGCGGTCAGAAGCGTGACTGACTGGCATTCTTGCTTAGGGATGGTGGTATAACCAACACCCTGGTATGAGTAGTTATATATGACAGTATGTCATGATACAGCTTTGCTGAATATTCAGTGAAAAAAATATATAAATAAAAATATGGTTACCATCAGCTAATGAAATAAATACTTTACAACTGAAGTCACCTGATAGATGTAAATGAAAAGATCAGATTTTTCTAAGTAACTCAAAAGTGCAAATTCAATAATATCAAATAGGTAGTTCAGGATGAGCCATATTTAAAGACACTGTAAAATAGCCAGTAAAAATAATTTGAATTTTATTCATTAATTAAGTCCAACACTGTCCACACTGAAAATTTGGGATTAAAAAACTAAATGTAAACATGAAAATAAAAATGTTAGTTTAGCAGTAAAGTTTTGCAATTGAAAACTATATGACAAAATGTACAAGAAATATTTAAGATTCCACACTATTTCTACACCACTAATCACATAAGTACATTAGTGACATTGATCACGTGAACATCTTTGTACCAATGCTATTTTAGTACTACTGAGACACTTTTTTTATATCTTGAATTCATTTTTATTTTTTTGTATTTTCCTTTTAATTTGAAAGTTTTAGACATTTTGTGTTTTTTAGGGGTTTTACTTTTGGATCCACATTTAGACATTATAAAATCAATATTATTACATTAAAAATCACATTTAGTCAAAGTTTATACCACTTTATTTATACAGACATATCAAACTTTTTACAATTATGCCAGAATATGATTATAGTGAAACCTGAAAATTTGATATAAATTGTTAAAAAGAGAAGACTTGCAGTAAGCATTATGTTATCTATCATTTACTTCAAATATCTATATCTGCAGCAAAATGTGTGTGCATGTAAACATTCTTAATGAGTATTAATATAATAGTTTAACCATTTCATTTCTGTTTGTGTGTGTCTGTGAGCGTATTCTCCATCATGGGTGTGTTTTAGTGTCAGCCATGCATTTCGGGTTGGACTAGAACCTAAAGCAGGGGTCACCAAACTTGATCCTGGAGGGCCGGTGTCCTGCAGAGTTTAGCTCCAACTTGGCTCAACACACATGCCTGGAATTTTCAAGTATACCCAGTAAGACCTTGATTAGCTGTGTTTGATTAGGGTTGGATCTAAACTCTGCAGGACACCGGCCCTCCAGGACTGAGCCTGGTGACCCCTGCCCTAAAGCATAGAGCGTTAAAGGCCTTAAAGCACTTGAACCCCGATAATCACTGCTTGCAGCTATATTTGTAATTTTTATAACTCGTTTTTTTTTATGTTTAATTTAAATATTTTTAAATAGAGTTTTTATCCATTTTAACCCAGTTTAACTTATTTTAGTACATGAAGTTGAACTATTTTGTTAAAATATTTTGATTAATTTCAGTTGACATTTTATTTCAGGTAGCGAAAATGTTTTTTATGGTTTTAGCTTTAGTTACTTATAATTACCCTGCTTTGTACAAAAAGTCAGATTTCATTGCTTCCATTAAAGCACAGATCCATCTTTGGATCATTCTCAAGTCATATGAAATTCTAGATTTTTAAAAAACTTTGTAAAATGTAAAATTCAACATTTCACTCCAATTGTTAAACTAGTAACATATTTTGTAATTGGAAAAAAAAGAATAATTTAATTAGAAAAATGAAAAACCCTTCAAAACATTTTCAAACGTGGACATGACCGTACATCTACCATGGTATTAACACTAATTTTATCATCATATCACCCTAATCCCACTCATTACTAAAAAAGCAGGAAATTCTCAAACACACACACACACCCCTATTGCAGAAAAAGAAATAAAACATTATCCAGTCAATAGACAGTTCAGTGTGAGGAAACGCTACAACTGAGCTGTCACTGCAAACACTCTGAGTTCCACAAACCACAGCCTAATTATACACTGTGTAGCGTGCGTGTATGCATGTGTGTGGTCAAACACAGATCCAGTCTCTCTAAAAATGTCAACAATTCTGTGTTTTTCTGTCAATATGGGGTGCTGTGTGTACATTAATGAGGAAAAAAAATTAACTTAAATGATTTTAGCAAATGGCTGCAATATAACAAAGAGTGAAAAATTTAAGGGGGTCTGAATACTTTCCGTACCCACTGTACATGTGACTGAATCATGGTGTCACATGCATGCTAGTCCTGACGGAGCTTGTTTACACTGGGTAAATTTAGCAGGAGACTGAATGTAAAAATGTTTCGCACCTTTGTGAAGAAGTTCTCCCTGTACTTGTGCACCTCAAACGGCTCCGTCTGTAGTCTGGCTGTGTGGGCAGAGTTTTAGATGAGAGTGAGCTAAAAACAGACACAAGAGAGTATGCAAGCAAAACTGCACATGTGATTGTTACCTCTACTTAGGACAGCTCCATTCTCCTGATAGTCCTGTATCTCCGCATCCTTCCGAGCCAAAAGAGCTGCTAGATCCTCCACTTGCCGCTGCAGCACTCTACTCACTGCCAGCAGGGGGCGCACCAGCTGCCTGCACACCTGATTTACAAGCAGAAACATACTGCATATTTGATACATGAATTTGTAAGGCCTGGAGATCATCAACATGATCCAAATTTTGCCAAAAAAAAACATGTCATACACAATCTACTACATGCCTTCTGCCCTTTGGTTGTAAGGTTGTACTTTTTTTAGCAATTAAAAGGCCTTTTTATTATAATTCTAAAAATGTCCACCTTCAAGTTGTGTCTTGTTGATGAGAAATATATAATGATTTTCATCATAAATGAAGAATAACTTTCATATTGTTAGTAATATTTTAAGATGAACACTTAATGGACCGAAACAACTAAGGTTAATTGATTATTTTTATTTATTTATTGTAAATCTTGTTAAAATGTGAGTTTAAAAAAAATTATCCATCAGGCTTTTGAGGAATGTTTATTATATCTCTTATCATTGTACTGCACTGCACTATATGTTTTGACCTCACAACAAAAACTAGAGCTTTTATAAAACTAAGCATTTAAATATCATCTTACTAAAACATTTTTTGGAGATATAGAGTGACAACTGATATTCATATGCATTTTATGTACGTAGATTTACATTACAAGGTACCAGAATTTCATATTTTTGGCCATATAAATATCAGCAATTGCACAATTTTTGCTCAGTTTGGGCCTCTGAATAAATCTGAGATGTTTTTCCCTCCTTGCGTAGCTCCATATTCTACTATATCATATTATATGAGCCATAAAAGGCTGATGTATCAAATATGACAGTAAACAAAAACACAAAAGCAAACTTTATATCCATCCATCCATCTATCGGTCAATAGATACTGTCTTAAGGTTCAATAAACTGTTCCATTTCAAAACAATTACTGACTATTATTTCATGTGTTAGGCTTTACAGGGTTAAAAGAATAGGTAAAATGTTTCAAACACTTTTGAAACCATGTTACATCATAGCTGCAGATATCATTTTATTAGATAAGATACATACCACGCCAACAGGTGCTGCGGTGCAGCGAAACTCCCAGTAGAACGGCAACCCAGCCAGCTCACTTTTGAGTTTGACTGTTAGATTGTCACCATGCTGTTCAAGAGTAATGTGTGCAGCAGAGATCCGATCATCATTTTGACTGGAGAAACAAGGCTGTGCCACAGAACACAGATGAGAGAAAAAAGCCTGTGTAGGAGCCCTCAGACGCTTATTCAGATCCTTTTACACAGAAAAAGAGAAAACGAGAATAAATCAGTATTTTGACAGGCTAGAATGCCCTTAGAATAAAATATTGTGAATGATTGTGATACTATATACTACTGTACTGAAACACATTTCATTCTCATAGGTTTTGGCATAATTATATCATTCAGAGTGACTTCAGTTGATCAGAAATACACTGACTTGAAGCTACAGTATGGTTTGCATCTTCACAGGAATGTATTTCAAAGAGCTAATGGAGGTCTTAAAGTGTTGAATTAAAAGCACTTCAACTAGATAGCAGCAGTGTTGTACGTTCTTGCCTGTGCTCGACTCTGGATGTCGCCTGCAGTCATGTCCTCTTCCCACACAGTGTTCAGGTCACTCAGCAGAAGCTGGTACTGTGTGTCACCGAACCAGGCTCTGGCCAGGAGACCAGAACCACCAATATTCACTGGCACCCACGGGAGAGCAAACAGGTCTGCTTCCATTTCGTTACACAATCTACTTCATATGAACAGCAATAACATATTTATGCACAGCAACCATAGGTTAGATCAGCACAGCACAAAGTAAATCCATGTGTGGTTTCCCACTAACATTCTTATATTAATGCAAGTATGTTTCCTACAAACAAATTATGTTTTTTAAGATGAAACAATATTACTTTAAAAATTTTGAAATGAGATAAAGCAGATTTCTCAGTCCCAAAAACACTTCCCCTAAAATACTAGAATTTCCACAGTAGTATGTATTATATACGTACTTTATACTTAATAATAAATTCGATATTTATGACATTTCTGCATTTGTCAGAATGTCTGGTGAGCCTTGCGCAAAGTTTGTTTTGACTATATATAATCAAATTAACTAGAAGGGTGCAAGCTGCATTATTTCAGTTCTGTCACGCTTTCTTCGATCTGCATAAACAACTGTCAGTGGGTAAAATAAATAGTTCACATAGACATTTAGTTATATAACGAATTTTAGAAAACTTGTTAAATGATTAATGGGTGAAGAACTTCCCCGTATCAACTCACCAAACAAGGGGCCGTTTTGACTGACGCACACTCCCCGGAAAAACAAACGAGGACTAAACCGTTCCGTGAGGAACAGTTCCGGTACTAGGTGCCTCGGGTATTAAGGTTATAAGTAAAAAACAAAATACTTATTATGCATCGTCTTTATTGAGACATTCATAAGCAAAGCATTTACAAGCCTCTGAAAGGGCTGTTATATAGTGTAAGAGATCAAAAACTGCTATAAACACCACATCTTTTTATAATCATCTCTCTTCTGATTCTTTCTGTTGAAGAATGTGGCAGTAGGTTTCTCTTTAAGGTGAAGTTTCTTTCTTTGAAATATAGGAGTCATAGTTTTAAAGGTTAGTGATTACATTTGATCAAGAACTTTAATTTGTGTGTTTACAGGGTTCCAGCTACATGATTGAACTTGCCGCTGTGGTTGGTTGGTTTTCTGATTCCAAGTTGTTTGTTGTGCAGGATGATTCAGGCTCCTGTCTCATAACCAATTTATCCAGAAACTGAACAACATCTTGCTCTGCCTCACATTTTTCTAGAGTTTTATACAGTTTGCGCAACCTGGGAGACCACAAAAGGGGTATCTGAAGAATCTGTGCACAGCTCTCTCATAAAGAGATCATATATAGACCATTACAGCATTCTTAGGTAATATCAATGACCTGATAAGAATATCCATAACCAAATGACCCATATGTTATGGCCATCTTCGACATATAACCTGCAAACAACCTACAATCAGTCAGAAAATAATATTTTCTCTCTCACACATGAACCCAACAACGCACTTTCTAAGAACAGAGCACACTTTGGTAATTTTACGGCACTTTTTAAATCATTAGACATCAAGCTTTTGTAGTGAGAACTATTAGATATGTTAGATAAACAATTATGTAACATAAAATTTACATATCATGAATCATGATATCATGTTAGTTAAGTTACATTATCTTAGGATAAATCTGAAAACCTGTTATCAATTATGTACCAATTATATAGTTCTGATTTATACTTTTCAGTTATTTACTTTTATTTTGGTTAATTAAATTTTGATTGCTAGAAAATACATTTAATAGTAGGATTGCAATATCCTATATAATATTCTATATATATATATATATATATATATATATATTTCATTTAAAAGTAGACACTTCAAGCTTTCTATAGATTTATCTCTCATGTC
>NW_015651555.1:838688-893394 GCF_001515625.1 Sinocyclocheilus rhinocerous | reverse complement strand
GCGGACCAGTGTTGCCAAATCAACACTGTTCGCGCGGTGTTTTTTTTATGTCAGCAGGTTGAAGCGACCCCAATAACATGATATTTAGTCCCTGGAATGTGAATTGTATCAGGAGAAAACCGCCAAAAAAAATATGTGTATTTTACCCCCCCGAACGCGATTTTTACTGGGAGACCCCCTCGAAAGCAATTGGGCTATTTTCAGGCTAGTTTTGAGTAGTAATTGGGCGGGTTTTGTAGCGAAAACCTGGCAACCCTGCACCAGACAGAGCTGTCGGCGATTCTTCCTATTGTGAAGTCATGCAGTGTGAAACCCCGTCGCCGATCCATCGTGCAGTGTGAACACAGCAACAACTGAATGCTACCCCAGATAGTCACGCAGTGTGAAAACAACGGCGATCCGACGAGTTTGAAAATCGTGCAGTGTGAACTCGGCATTAGGCTGGCCACAATAAAAGGTCACTCTAAAGTCAGCAAGTGAAGGTGAACTATCCCTTTAAGACAAGCTGGCATGTAAGTCGATACGTCCAACACCAGATAAAACTCATCTCACACTCACAAAATGATTTTGACACCCACATATTTTGACAGCCATTTATTATTTGCCATTAAAACAAGAGAATGGCTTGTTATATGACGCATAGTTTTTTTTTTTAAACGTAAATATAAAATAAAACACTTTTACTTTCAGGACAGCATTAAGAGAAAGTGGCTAATACAGAGATTAAGCTAAACAATAGTTGGAAAAACTGGATTTAAATGTGTGTGGCTAACCATCAGACTCCACAGATCTCTTCCCAGGCATTTCATAGAACATTCCCACCATCTTTCCAGGACAGTGTCTCTTTTGAGTTTTATATTGTCTCTGCTTCCTCAACGCAGTAACAATACTTGTTGTCATAGTTGTGGGCGTAACGGTGAGTTACATGGTGAAATGCCTTGTGTAATCGTATTCTATTGTAGGAATGACAGCTTGCACAAATTTCAGGAAAATCAGAAGATACCTGGAGTTATGAAAGTTAAGGGAAAATGTGTTTTTAAAAAAAAGGTTACTCATGAGCCAACATAAACATTTGTTCATTACAACATAAACAACAAGAATAAATCTACAAGATGCTTGTAGTTTAAGCACACTACTAGGCATACTTGTCTGAATTTATGTTTCTTATGATTTTAAAATCCTTTTGACCAAAAACTGTCCAGCAAAAATGGGAAATTCCTCAAAGTTTAAAAAGCCTCCCAGAATGCAGGGTATGCCAGTAGCCAATAACATTTAAGATAATTTTGATTTCTATAACTTTTTTTTTAACATACATAAACGTATCACATGATCCTTTAGAAATCATTTTAATATGCTGATTTGGTGCTCAAGAAACATTTCTTATAAGAAATGTTTCTTGAGCACCAAATCAGCATATTAAAATGATTTCTAAAGGATCATGTGACACTGAAGACTGGAGTAATGATGCTGAAATTTCAGTTTTGTATCACAGGAATAAAGTACATTTTAATATATATTCAAATAGAAAGCAGTTATTTTAAATTGTAATAATATTTCACAATATTACTGTTTTTACTATATTTTTGATCAAATAAATGCAGCTTGTGTGAGCATTAGAAATGTCTTAAAATTAAACTCTTAAATCTTACCGACCTTAGACTTGAACAATAGTGTATGTGCTTATGCATATAATACTGTACTACAATCTTTTTTTTTTTTTTTAAAGAAAGGATACATATGGACCCCAAGTTCTCCTCCTCCTTCCGCCACTGTCTCGATAATCTTTTTCATTACCTCTGCATGTCTGACAAATAAAATCAAGAGAGCAGCTTTTTAGTTCACTGACTGTAAATGAGAGGTAGATGCATGTAAAGTTTGTATTTACCTGCACGGATGCACAGAGCACATAGCAGGTGGGGGCAGGTGGGGATGATTCTCAATGGTGACCGTCTTTTTAACATGATCCTGGCTGATGTCTTCATACATCTGATCCACCGTTAGAGGCTGTCTGTCCTGAAAATAAGCACAACATGGAGGATTTAAACAAAATGTGTTTTATTTAAGTGATGGGAGTAATGCAGGCCACAATTTTACATCATATCACATGTTGCCTTCACGTCAAAGAATAATAAAGCAAAATCACCTCATCATATCCAAACAGCCATAGTCTTGGGGTCTGGTAATATTTATCATATGTGATGTAAAGATCGTAAGTTCTTGTCTGTAGAATGGCATCTTCCCCCCCAGCCTCGGTTTTACTTAAATCAGCCATTTTACTTGTGTCAAGAGTGGCCTAAACAAAAAATTTAAAAGAACAATTTTGCCAAAGCAAATCCTGTTGTTGAAAACTTGTGTTGAGCATAATTTCTTACTTCATCTGTCTCCAAAAGTCCACTTTCTTCATATTCTGAAATGTGAATAAACAATATCCAATTACCAGTTATGACTGTTATTACCGACTGATAATGCGTCATGAAAACTAAAACAAACATTCAGAGCTACCTTCCATGTCTGCTGCCTCTCCTTCATCATCATCATCATCGCCATCACCATTTCCACTTGCACCCTTCTGCACGTTCATATTCATATTGTCCTTCACATGCATACAAAACAATATATAGTTATATATACACAATATGACTAAAAGAATAGTTCACCCAAAAATTTAAATTTACTCATCCTCAGAGCATCCAAGACGTAGATTTGATGCACAACAGATCTGGAGAAAGTTAGCATTAGATCACTTGCTCACCAATGGATCCTCTGCAGTGAATGGGTGCCGTCAGATTGAGAGTCCAAACTGCTGATTAAAAACCTCACAATAATCCACAAGTAATCCTTCAGTGAAAAGTCCATCCCCTGTTGTCCTCTCACATTAAAATCCTCCGACATATTTCTCTCCAGATTCAAAGATGTCTTAATGATGGAACCGTTTCTTTCAAACACACTGTCATTCTGACGGCACCCATTCACTGCAGAGGATCCATTGGTGAGCAAGTGATGTAATGCTAAACTTCTCCTAATTTGTTGCAATGAAGAAACAAACTCATCTACATCTTGAATGGCCCTGACCCCCTAAACCTAAGGGAGAGTAAATTTTCATTTATGGGTGAACTCTTTCTTTAACAACTTTCAACCAATTCATTCATCATTCCATTCTTGAAGTAGTCAACAAAATGCTGCCTACCTTATTATCCAATGAGATTTCCTGAACTGCTTCTGTCACCCCTGTAACACCTAGTAACACAAAAAGAGTCTCTGAGAATGTCTGTCAGAAATTTAAGCGTGACAAAAACATGCTTTTAACAACCACCTGATACTGTTTGTTCAGATTCTGTTTCATACCAGAGTTATGATAGGTATCCACCCATCCCCCATCTCCATCATCCTCTTCTATAATGGCCTCCAGCTCATCAGAGTACTCCATCTGTTTACAGCGCTTGTAACATGGAACTGAGCCCCAAAACAACCATATTGTGACAATTACAAAACAGCTGTAGCACGATCATCACAGCTTCACACAACACAGCACAGCTGATTTATACTACATTTCAGAAACTGACTAAGGATTTCACTTCCTTTACCATTTCGGGTTAATAGAAACTGCTTGTCTTTGGGCAGATAGGGCTTCACCTTTGCTTCTTCTCCAGATGCCCTAAAAGTAAAGAAAATATATTCTTACTGTAAAAAGCCACAAAAGAGTACGTGCATAAAAAAAGTAAGCTGCAGAATATTACTCATATGAAGTCCTTCCGAAAACTCAAAGCACTACTTGACAGCAGTGAATCTCAACCTTAATAAAATAAAAAGGCATTTTTAATATTATTCTTTACTTACAAATAACAATTTCCATGACTTTTCCAGATCTAGAAATTACACTTTTAAAAATCCCTCATATATCAAGGTTTTCCAACACAATGGGAATTCTGGTGCTTGACTAAAAGCTCATTGAGAGAACAAATTAATTAGGAAATATAACAGTTTACATTGAGATTTGTGTGTTTTAGCTTAGTTTAATGCTTATGTCTTATTTTAAACCATTTTAAGTGATCTTGCGCCCCATCCCCCCAATGGACTCCAACCCCTTGGTGAGAACAACAGGCATAAAGCAAACTACTAAAATATATTACCAGTCCAATGTTTGGACTTGAAATCATGTTTCCTGGGACTTTAAAGACCTTTTTACCTAAAGACTTGAGTTTAAATGCCTGAAATGAATTTTGGTTGTAAAAAGCTGATTTAAAGGGATACTCCACCCCAAAATGAAAATTTTGTCATTAATCACTTACCCCCATGTCGTTCCAAACCCCTAAAAGCTTTGTTCGTCTTCGGAACACAATTGAAGATATTTTGGATGAAAACCGGAAGGCTTGTGACTGTCCCATTGACTGCCAAGTAAATGGTACAGAAAAGTATGAAAGACATTAACAAAAATAACGACTTTATTCAACAATTCGTCTCCTCTGTGTCTCTCCGCATCACCGTTGCGCCATTTCGGAGAATATCCGCTGGACGCAAGCAGCGTACGCTATTCTGTGTCAGCTGATGGACTATTTTGACGATGTCTTTCATACTTTTCTGGACCTTGACAGTGTAATTTACTTGGCAGTCAATGGGACAGTCACAAGCCTCCCGGTTTTCATCCAAAATATCTTCAATTGTGTTCCGAAGACGAACGAAGCTTTTAGGGGTTTGGAACGACATGGGGGTAAGTGATTAATGACAAAATTTTCATTTTGGGGTGGATTATCCCTTTAACACTGTATAATTGCTATAAGATTTTACACATTTGTGTTATTTCATGTCTGTGAAGCCTTTACAATTATTGTAAGATGTCTAAAATATTTATAGTAATAAGAGAGGAGTACATTATATTGCAAACTTTTGATTGGTTCTGTACAATACTCTTTTGCGTGTGTACCTACCAAGCCATATTTTGGGGACAAATTTGTATCCAGAAGTAAGCTAAATCTGACAAAACCTCCCTTTGCAGGCATCATTTGTAAAAACCAATATAAAATACAAAATAAAACTTTTTTTTTTTTATGTAAAGATGCAAAAAGTTTTCTGTTTGGTATAGGTTATAGTATTTATAACTAGTTGTACATGAAACAATAGGAGGCTATAAAATGTTTGCTCGTGTGTGTGTGTGTGTGTGTGTGTTCTTGCCATTTCCATGTGGGGCAGTGATGAACCAGATGATCTCCTGCTGCAACAAACTGCAAAGAACACAAAACATGGTTGTGCCTGAATCATTGTGTGTAAATCCTACTAAATTGAGTATTTCACACCATAACAAAATCAAAATGCACACTCACCTCCTCTGGAGTTATAACCCCAGTTTCTTTAAATTTAGATTCCTGGAAAAGGGAGAAACATGAAAATAATTTATATTTTCTAACTAGTCTTTATATCAGGGTTGAACAATGAAGATGGCCTGGGTGTGAGAGAGCTTTGCCATCTCAAATACCAGCTGACAAACTATCCCTTCCCTTTTTGCTCATTTAAATCTGTCACCAAACTGAAGTTGTGTGAATTAATAGCAGTCATGGGGTTAGGGTAAATTTGATCTACATGTATGGATTTTGCAGACGCTTTTATCCAAAGCGACATACATTGCATTCATTTTATCAGTTCATGCATTCATGTAAATATCATGTCTGTGTAATTTAATGTCATTCATAATACATCCGCTATAGCAAGTTAAAAATCAAATACATTTCAGTTCTAACATTAAAAAAAGCTTACTTTAAATGCGAATCTAATGAGAATCCCATCGTTAACAAGTACTGCTGTTTATCGTTTGACAAACCATTTGACAAAACTTTGAGTGATGTGGCATCTTATGTATCACTCCACCATTTGTATGATCCGAGCTAAATCACATTTCACATTCCACGCAATTCAAAACGTTATCCGTTTATTTTCCTAAAATATATGTTAGTCAGTCAGCAGTGGCGTCTACTGAACTTTGGGTCATCTGACAGGTTGCATGTTTTCTCATGTTGTGACATGCATGCCTGCAGGAACTGATCTCTGCTGACATCAACATAGCACTGGTTGAGTAATTTCTGCTTACAGGTCAATGCTCGAATTTCACACAAGTTATTAAACCCCATATTTAATGCTGCAGCTACTGGATACAGACCGCAAATCATGCTAACACTCCTCGCCTTACCTTCAAAACTGGCGTTAAAAACTCCGCCACTCCCAGAGCAGTGCCTTTCACCGAGTTTATGACGTTCTGCATTCTGTTAGAAGAGTCTCCGAGATAGATTAATTCGCGAATAGATTTAAACGAATTATACTTGACTAACACTGCATACAGAGTCTGACTCTGTTTAAAGAACGTTTAATCGGGCTACACCACATGACCTAAATCATCTGACAAACACTTCCGCATCTCAAATATCGCGATATTACGTGACGCCCATTGGCCAATGCAAGCAAAACGTCTAAAAACTTCAGTGCAGTTAAAGCTTGCAATATATTTATTGTATTTCTGTAGACGTTTTATTTTGTGCATATAGAAAGCCTTGAGAACAAACTTTGAGACGAAAAACAATATAAACGGTTTAGATCGAAATGCAGTCTGTATTTATTTCACAATAATTTTGTATTTATACGAAGAAAATATAAATTAAAATTTGTTCTTCGACCATTTCATAATTCGAATAAATAATAATACTTAAAAATAAGGATGGAATATAATAATTTGTTTTTACATATCGTGAGGGACACAAGACGACATTTTGGTGTAATTACCGATTCCCTCAAACATGAACCAAATAAAATATGGATCCAGTGACCTCTGTACAAGCGTGTTTTTTGTTATTGGCTTTATTATTTGCTCGTGGTTTCAGACCCCACAACAGAGAGGGCAGAACTTAATACAGTTTGCAAGTCAGTAATTGGCCAGCTCCTTCGAAGGTGTTGCTATTCCAGCAATTCCTCCTTGGTTGTTCCCTATGCCACTAATTGATTTACAAATTCACAAAGTAATAAAAAAACCGGAGATGAACATGCCAACTGAAGTAGTAGTTCAACAATATATAAAACAAGAGTATTATTCTGTGTTACAGGTATTTACAGATGGGTCTAAGGAGCCAGAGTCTGGGAGAACAGCAGCAGCAGTTTATATTCCTACTTTTAAAATAAAAATGGCTAAAAGATTATCAGATCATGTGTCAGTTTTTACTACCGAATTATTAGCTATCATACTAGCTCTACAGTGGATCGAAGAAGTTCAACCAGAAAGAACTGTGATATGTACTGACTCAATGGCTGCGCTCACTAGTCTACTAAGTGGTAAATCTGAAGCTCGGCAAGACTTAGTATTTGAAGTTTTACAAAGTTTGTTTAGGATAAGGCAGTTAAGGATAGAGGTACATTTCCTCTGGGTGCCTGCACATGTGGGTGTGGATGGAAATGAGGAAGTAGACTTGCTAGCAAAGAAAGCATTAAATCATACACAAATAGAAATTAAGTTAGCTTTAAGTAAAGCTGAATTCAAGAGAGTGATATCATTTGAAGTAAGTAAGAAATGGCAAAAGTTATGGAATAATGGGTCTAAAGGAAGACATCTTTTCCAGATTCAGGAGTGTGTTGGAAATGAGAGGAAAAGATACGGAAATAGGAAGAAAGATGTCATCTTATCAAGACTAAGAATTGGACATACAGCATTAAACTATAGTCTTTATAAAATAGGTAAGCATGAATCGGGAAAGTGTGACAAATGTGGAGAATTAGAAACAGTGAAACATGTTCTTTTTGAGTGTTCTGCATATGAAAGGGAGAGATTTCAATTAGTTCAAGAATTAGGATGGTTGATAATATTTCTTTAAAAGTATTGTTAGGAAATGGGTCGAGGCAATCAAGAGTGCAAGAATTTTTTTTTAAATACCTGAAAAACACAGGAACAATAGATAGAATCTAGTTTTTTTTCTGTATTTCTTTCTTCCACATCTATGCACACTCCAGATAGGAGTAGGTGGCGGTAATGCACCTTTTTTTCGCTGGTTTGCCAAACCGCCATAAAACACCAGAAGAAAAAGAAGAAAAGTAATTGGCCAAGCGTAGTCACGTGACATGTGTGACGCCACCTGCGGGAATCTTTAATCGTCTTTGGTGGTCCAAAAGCGAATTCCATAATAACGGAAGAACGGAAATATTACAGTATTGAAATCAAGTTAAACGCGCACTACTCTTTTTATGTCTGCAACATCTAAACCCACACCACCTTCTTGTTACGGTGACCTGTATTTTATGAACACAGTTTGTCAAAAGTAAAATACAACGTGCAACTTTACGTGTATCACAAAAACATTTCACCGTAAGTTCCGGTGATACATAAGATTTTAAACTTTCTGAAATGCAACTGAGTTTTTTCTTGTGCAGTTTATATTGAGACTCCAGTGTAAGACAGACCACACACAGACTCACACACACACAGGCTGAGAGAGAGACGGGGAGACGTGAGCCGCCATTGCGGTGGTAACGTTAGTTTCTGAGACTCATCTGCGCCAAACTGTGAATAAAATCACGATACCGACACATCTACTATAAGCGAGATTAAATACCAGCTAAAACAGGGAGGTGAGTTGGTCAGTACCCGTCTTTAAACTAATAACTAATATTTTTCGTACTAACATTGAATGTTGCGTTTAGATAGTGGTCTTTGTTAAATCAGAGTTGTTAGATATCGTTTTATCTAGCTAAAATTGAACCTAACAAACTATTTGATCATTCTCTATACTAAACTAAACTATACTTAAGGTTTTTGTATTGTTTTTACAGTTTGGAGCTTAATACATCAATAATAACGTGAAGAGGAGTGTTATATCAAACTAAACTACATCTCAAGTTCTTATAGTGTTTCATGCAGTTCACTTTAATTTAATGGTAAGATGTTTCGTTTTAATAAAAACTTCAGACCTATTGCTTGGGACAACTTGGTATGTACTGTATAGCATAATAACGAAGAGGCTTTTATGTTGGTAAACGCTTTATTACCTTTTTGTCATCTTTCCTATGTTCAGCTGTACTAACAGAGTGCTGAAAATTGTTATTTTGTACCTTAGCACTTACATTTGCGCTTGATTTAGTAATTGTATTTGTAAAATTATAGAAGAGTTCACTGAAAAGTGAATATAGTCACCCTCATGTTGTTCTAGACCTGGATGAATTTTGTTTCTGCAATACACAACAAAAGGTAATGGGAACTAGAGTGGTTGTGGACCAATATATATATATATTTACATTTAGTCATTTAGCAGACACTTTTATCCAAAGCGACTTACAAATGAGGACAATAGAAGCAATCAAAATCAACAAAAGAGCAATAATATACAAGTGCTATAACAAGTCTCAAAAGAGCAATGATATACAAGTGCTATAACACGTCTCAGTTAGCTTAATGCAGTACACGTAGCAAGGTTTTTAAAATAATATAATAAATAAAAAGAAAACAGACAGAATAGAAAAAGAATAGAGCAAGCTAGTGTTAGAGGTCTTTTTGCTTTTGTTAATTGTATAATAAATTAAAAGAAAACAGATAGAATACAAAAAGGTTAGAAAGCAAGTGTTAGTTTTTTTTTGTGTGTATATATATATATATATATACACACACACACACACACACATATATATATACAGTATAATATATATATATATATATATATTATCATAAAAGTAATCAATTTCTCACATGTACTAGGCTATATGGCATGTTTTATGAACCACATGATTTATCATATGGCTTTAGAAGACTTGGGATTAGGGCTGCAGCTACTGTTATAATAATTTAATCTGTTGATTATGTCTTCTTCAATTACTTGAATAAAAAAAGCCATATTCATTTTCAGTCATTTTTAAAAGTCATTCTACATCCTGCCCAGTGTTGCCCTCTGAACAATGTGTGGATTGAAGGCTATGAAACAAAATATAGTAAATGTATCTATGTAAACTATGCTATTACGAGCACAAAAGTGTTAAAATATAAACATTAAATTCAAAAACCATGTAAAATACCAGTAAATTAAATGAAACGTGTTCAAACATTAGGTAACACTTTATTTTAGGGTCTCTTAACTAGTTACTTATTAGCATGCATATTACTAGAATATTAGCCATTTATTAGTACTAATTAAGCACATATTAATGCCTTATTCTACATGACCTTATTCTACATCCCTAATCCTACCCAATACCTAAACTTAACAAATACCTTACTAACTAATAATAAGCAGCAAATTTGGAATTTATTGAGGGAAAAGTCGTAGTTAATAGTGAATAAGTGTTCCCTATTCAATGTGTTACCAAACATTATAAGTACTATAAACATGTCGTTCCCCTCACTCCACAACAAATCCTTTAAATTTAATGGTATTCAAAACAGAATGGGAACGAAAAATGTAAGTATAAAGCAAACATGCACAAGTCTAAAATAGAATAGCCTTTTATGGTGTTTTTTCTCATCTTTTGAGAAGGACAACTTCAGTCCCCAATTCAGTTTTACTGAATGGACAGGAGCTACTTGGACATTCTGCAAAATATCTCTGTGTTCCACAGAAGAAAAAAAAGATTTTTTTTTTTTAATGACACGAGGAATTCAACAGCTATTTCTGTTTTTAAACTTTCTTAGACGTCTTTGTGAGATGATCAAGCAATGGATCTACAGCCTCTACAAACATATCCCTGGTCTGCATTTGGATGACGTAGCGTGTTTACCATGAACACCAGAAGCAATGAAACCTTACTGGGGAACGCCACAGACGTGAGAGACAGCAGGGCCTGGGTCGTGGAGTCTGTTGTCATATTAGCCATTGCCTTGTTTGTCTGTCTGGGCAATCTGCTCATTGTGTTCACCCTTTATCGGAAGCCCTACCTCTTAACGCCAAGCAATAAGTTTGTCTTCAGCCTGACGCTTTCCAACTTCCTGTTGTCGGTACTGGTGCTGCCGTTTGTCATTGCCAGCTCTCTTAACGGAGAATGGCTGTTTGGTGTCGTATGGTGCAACTTCACAGCACTGTTATATCTGCTCATCAGTTCTGCCAGCATGCTCACACTGGGAGCCATTGCCATCGACAGGTAAGGAGTATTATAAAGAGAATGCATTTGTATCATGCAAACTCACCTTTGGAACTCAATGAGCCAAACACTTCCCAACAACTCTCATTGTTCTATAAATCATTTTTATATGCAGGAGTCTAGATGTTAAACTCTGCATCCTGTAGCTAAAGTACTAATGAATGGTTGCTTTGTTGTCTGGTTGTTTGGCCCCTGCTGCCATGATTTTTAGGCTTGGTATAGCTGCAAACCATTAGAAAACACACTAAAACAGGTTTTTGATAGTATGCATGGCATCTTGATCTAATGCTTTTGTATATTGTAAGGGCTTGTTGTTACGTTATTATTTATTTAATTGCATGTTGTTCCAAACCTAAATGATAGGAACAAAATGAGATATTTTTAATAAATAGTGTTAGTAATATATAGTGATATAGAATAATACAGAAAAAAATAGAATAATGTTCATTTATGACTAATGAATTAAATTGAATACATGTGTTCTTAATCATTATTTCCAACTACATTTTTTAAATATATTTTTCAAGGTTTTTTTTTTTTTTAACAAATATCAAATAATACATTTGAATTATTTCCAAATACATTTTTAAAATATATTTTTCAAGGTTATTTTTTTTTAACAAATATCAAATAATACATATGAATTATTCATTCGTAAATATCATGTTAATTGTTATTGACCAGTCGCACCTCATGACATACCTGAACTAACTTTGCCTTGTCATAAAAAGCTTAAATTATCTGATATTATAAGTCTTGTTGACCTTGTATACATTTTTTTTATGCATTATATTTTTGAAAATCCTGTCATGTCATTGTTACATATTTCAAGTCTTCTAAAGTCATATGATAGCAAACCAGGACAGACCAAAATTTAAATAATCAGTAAAAATCTTCCTCTTTAGGTGCCTTAAGATCATCATTAAATAATTAATTTGAATAAAATTGGTTTACAATTAATTTAAATTAATGTCATGAATGTAACTTTACGTACAGAACGTACAGTTCTTGAAATGTCTAGAATCACAAAATGAATTGTGGTTAATTCTTTTCAACAATCCCAGTTTCTGTTAATCAAGGCAAGACACCACAGGTGAATGGGAAAAAATTGAACTAATTGATATCACCTTACTACAAAGTAAGCATTACCTAAATTAAATATGCACTCAAAAACATAAATTTCCAAAACAACAATCTGAGCATTGGACAAAGCAAGTCAAAGTCACTGAGGGTTTTTTGGATATCTGTTTTTTTATCACATCAAATCCGAAAATATTGTCAACAACCAGGGGAAATTTTGATTTTCACCATGTTTTTAGGAATAACATTAAATAATGTGAATGATAATGATAAATGAACAAAACCTTCAGTAAAAACTTTCAGAATATAGATTGGAATAAAACTAGAAAAACTTGGTACGTAAGTGCTGCTGAAGTAGAGAATTCTGTTTACTTAGTGCAAAAGAAAACACTCATTTTGAGAAAATGGCCTTTAATAAATAAATGGTAATTAAATTTGTTTAATTTTGAGTTGTGTTCATTCAATTAGTCTGAAACAACACATCAAGAAAAGCCAAAATTGCATGATTTTGCGTGAAATAAATTTCAATCATGACAACTCTCGGAAGATTTTAGCATGGTGATGGATATGACAATGTTAATGTATTTGGTCTTGGCGGAATAGATCTGCTACTCTGCTGCTGAATTGCTGCTGCTGTTGGTTATTGCTGTAGTTGTAGATTATTGCTGCTGCTGGTGCAAGCAAGTACAGGAACTTGCTACTGCTAATGCATATGGCGATACGGTGCCGTGAGTATTTAAGACATGCTGCTGCTGCACAAATAGCATATTAAAATAACCCGTAGCTGATCTATACAGGTGGAGCTGGGGAAGGTGAAGGGTTTCAGAGAAACTCTGCAGGAATCTCAAGTGAATGCTAGCCAGCCATATAAATGGCAGTAAGTAAGCTCATTGGCTGCATATGCAGCATGAACCAATCAGCTTGTGCCAAGTCGTTTAACTCTCTGAATATCATCAGTTACGTTAACAACCCGTCAGCCTGCGCCATCTAGAGTTTCATGACTGAACTATATATTTATTTAAAAACCACTGCTGTAGATAAAACCGCTGTCAGGTTTGATATCATTGACACTGTTCACAACACATGCAAAAGCTGTTTGATTTTATTGACATAATTGTTCATTTTAGGTCAGAGTTAGAACAAATCGATATCTAAAACTGTTTTGTGTTCTATCAGGTACTATGCTGTGCTGTTCCCGATGGTCTACCCTATCAAGATCACGGGGAATCGTGCAGCAGTGGCCATTGTCTACCTGTGGCTGCATTCTCTGGTGGGCTGCCTGCCTCCTCTGTTTGGCTGGTCCACATTTGAGTTTGACCATTTCAAGAAGACATGCACCGTAGCCTGGTATCATGATGTCAGCTACACTGTATTCTGGGTTGTGTGGTGCTGCCTGGTTCCACTGTTTGCTATGCTGGTGTGCTACGGTCTCATCTTCCGTGTGGCACGGCACAAAGCTCGCAAGGTGCACTGCGGGACGGTTGTGGTAGTTCAGGAGCCCCCCTCTTCCAATAGGAACGGACGAAAGAACTCCACCGCCTCGGTTTCTTCCATCGGGAGCCGTAGAGGTTTGATCTACGCTGGAAGCCAGTGTAAAGCCCTGGTCACCATTTTTGTGGTGGTCGGCACCTTCTTGATGACGTGGGGTCCGTATGTGGTAGTGATCTGCACCGAGGCGGTATGGGGGCGAGGAAGTGTGTCACCCGGACTGGAGACGATGGTGACCTGGCTGTCGTTCATCAGTGCTGCCTGTCATCCTCTCATATATGGGCTGTGGAATAAAACTGTAAGGAAGGAGCTGCTTGGCATGGGCTGTGGTGACCGCCATTACCGGGAATCATTCATTAGTCGCCACAGGAAGTCCCGCCTCTTTAGCATCTCCAACCGAATCACAGGTGAATTTTTACCCCAGTTGTTTGAATAAGGAGTTTGCACATAATTTCATGGTCATGTGTGGTTATATGTCTTAGGCCATTAGTATTTTCACCAACAAAAAATGGTTTTAAGCCAGTTATTCCTATCTTTTGCTATAGTAAAAAATGAGGTCATTTTTATAAATTCAACTATTATTTTCTCTTGTGAACAACATGTAAACATCGTTTATGTGAAGAGAGAGAGAGAGAGCGATATATATATCACAGAAGGAATGCCATTCCATTTCAAATTATGGTTAAAGAATACCCATTTTTGCAAACCCATTTTTTTTCTGTGGATTAACTACTAATTGTTCACCTCAAGACTAGCAATGTGTGTGCTAACAAATTAAATAGTTTCAATTTTGATTTCATGTGGACTTTAAATAGACATCTTTGTGTTGCAGATCTTGGTATGTCTCCACATCTGACGGCCATGTTGGCTGGTGGAGGCCAGCTTTTAGGTGCTGGCAGCAGCACAGGAGACACTGGCTTCAGTTTTTCCCAGGACTCAGGTGTGTGTAGATAAAATTGTACATTTACACAATCATTTTTATGTATTTGAAAGAACTCGCTTGTGCTCACCAAGGCTGTTAAAATATGATTTCTATTTTAAAAGTATTTTATTTCTGTGATGCAAAGCTGAATTTTCAGCATAATTCTAATATGATGATTTACTGCTCAAGAAACATTTCTTATTATTGCAATATATAAATTCTCTAATGGATAGAAAGTTAAATATATCATTTATTTGCAACAGAAATATATAGTAACTTTTGTAAATGTATGTACTGTCACTTTTGATCAATTTCATGCATCCTTATAAAAGCATTTCTTTTAAAAAATAAAAAATCTTACCCCAAACTTTATATGCATATATATTTGAGGGTATCTTAAAAAACAACTCGGTTATTTCCTAAAGTGTTTTGTTTTGTAATGGTCACCCCGCAGGTACAGATATCATGTTGCTGGATAACAGTTCTGAGGGAGCAGAGAGCTCACACTACAGTGCTTTAGTCAACAAGCGCAGGAGTTCAGTGATGTTTGAGGACCAGGTGGAACAGCAGTCTAAAGGTATAGTCAACTACCTCTGGCAAATAAGAGTAATTAATGACAGAATTTTCATTTTTGGGTGAACTAACCCTTTAAAGGACAGAATTTCACAAAACTCTGCTGCACCTGTCACCTTTGTTTGTATAGCGCTTTATACAATACTGGTTGTGTCATAGCAGTTTTACAGTGTCAAACAGGAAAATAGTTTGTCAGTAATGCAAGAAGACAATATTTGTCCAGCTAAATCCTGAAATCCAACTTCACGTGACTGAAATAAAATGGTTTGTAAAAGTTTTTTGGAACATTCCAGTTTCAATACAAGCTAAGTTCAATTGACAGCATTTGTGCATATTGATTACCACAAATATAAATAAAAAAAAGAAAGAAAAATCTGGTTTACAGTGAGACATTAAAATACTTACTGTGAAATTATAGCCACAAAACGTAGATACGATAATAGATTTAAGTGTAAATCCATTTCCTGTCCTATTTCTCACTGTTCCTATTAAATAAACATCTAATAATGTATTAATTTCTTATTTCTAATTCTGTACTTTATTTCTAGCAGGTGAGGATCAGTCTCAGTGCCTGGTGAAGGCGGAGATACACCAGGTGATTGACAGCTTTGCGTCCAGTATGGCGAAAGCAATCGAGAACGATGCCAAATTTCTGCTGTTCGCTACAGAGTCTCTAGCTGACAGTGTTTCATCGTGTCAACTCACACAGAGGAGCTCACGCGACCCGGATGGACCGAGGATCCGTCTGGAGAGCGTCGATGAGGGAATCGTTAACGATGACAAGGTTGAAGACGACGAGGATGAAATCGAGGAAATATGTGCATAAATAAATCTGCACATAGGTGATGTCTGTCTGATTTTGGTCTGTAACTTTCTCAATGAAGCACAAATTCTGATTATGTTTCTATGACTATCATACATATTGCAAAGATGCCATAAGGATATATATATATATATATATATATAAATATATATATATATATATAAAATAAATATATTGTAGAAACTTAATTTTCTGTAAAGCTGCTTTGCAACAATTGTTATCGTGAAAAGCGCTATACAAATAAACTTGAATTGATTTGAATATATATATATATATATACGTATATAAAGCTCAAAACAAGTCATTTTTAGCTCTTCAAGCAAAAGAGCTCTCTTTTCAGTTACATTTCCAACTAATTTAAACAATTTACGTATATACTATATAGGGCAGACTGGGGCTAGTTGTCACACTTATCACTCCAGTCAATATTTCTCAGAATAGGTTTATGAAAGACAATTTCTATTTAGGAACATACTATTAAGTCTTATCCACAAAAAAAGTATATTCTCAGGAAAAATTTGTGGGCATCTTATCACACTACATGGGGTAAGTTGTCACAATGAGAACCTGCCATTAAATAGCATTTGAACTGTTTAATAACAATTGTTATTAGTGAGCAGTTTCAAAACATTATTTTTGCCAACAGACAGTGAAATTAATACAAATGGATGAACTACATTCATAACGTGCACGTGACAACTTGCCCTGACCTTTTTTTTCTTTTCTTTTTTTTTGACCTAAAACAGTTCAATTTCAGTTCAGTTTTGTGTTTAGAACTGTATTTACATACTTCTCTGCTTTTAAAATACTGTGTATTACTTTGTCACATTTTTATGTCATATAAGTCACACATGGCCAGTCTTGCCTATTTGAATACAATTATACAACTATGAATAATGTTTAGACCTGGCAAAAATTATGAACCACTATCCATTATGAGTGCAAAGCGGTGCTGTTTTCAAGCACTGAGCTTATAACATTGTAAAACTACACTGACAATATTTAGTCTTCCATTCAATTCACAATATTTAGTCTTCCATTCAATTCACACGGGGTCATGATACTCACATTTGATGTTTCTACAGTGAAAAAAAATATGTATTAATCTTATTCTTTAAATACTCCAGATATGCAGGTGGAAATTGTTTTATTATCTTTTGTCTTTATATTGCATTTCAAGCTGTAAACATTTTGTAATTTAGTATTCCTTTTTAAAAACATTTAAATTATTCTTTTAAAAAACACTTATTGCTCATTTTATTTTATATCATAATTGTCTTTCTGATAATAAACAGCACTTGTATTTCTAAGTCTGTTTCTCACAGTGGTCTGTATGTAAAGGTGTCTAATGATTAGTGTCTGCTGAACATCTGTGAGGATCTCAGCCAACACTGGTGCAGCATAAGAAGAACGTGCAAACTAAAAAACAGAGGGCACAGAAAAGAGAAAAGGGACAGCATTCCCTGTTTTCAGTGTTTAAGAAAAAAAATTCAGTGTTCAAAAATCATTTTCGTAATCAGTATTTTTCTTGCTTTACAGGAAAATATCTTTTAAAAATGCAAAACCGCGTACGAATTTAAGACTTTCAGAGAATATATCTTGCTTGGTTTTATTTTTCTAACCCTTTTAGCTAATTGATTTTTGATGTATGCATAAATCTAACCAAATTCAGTGAGGTTTATGTTTAAAACAACAAAAAGCAATTTGTCAAATCAAGTTGCATTGTACTGCATTGCATTATATGTTTTGCCCTCACAATAAAAACTACAGAGTGTTGATCATAAAACTAAGACATTATTGGGAGATATAGAATAACTGATATTTATATGCATTTTATGTAAGTGGTCTGCTATACTGATCTTGATTTACATTACAAGCTATCAGAATTTCATCTTACTTTTTGGACATATAAATATCAGCAACTGCACCAAATTGTGTATTTTTGTTCAATTTGGGCCTCTGAATAAATCTGAGATGGTTTTTCCTCCTTGAATATGATATGAGCTCCATATTCTCCTATATCATACTAAATTACACAAAAACCTGATGCATCAAATATGATTCTCTCTCTCTCTATATATATATATATAAAATAAAATAAAATAAAAATTTGGATTTTGTCTAAAGGTTCAATAACGTGTTCCATTTAAAAATGTCAGGCTTTACAGGGTTAAGAATGTGAATGCCACTAATGTCACACAAGCATATCTGTAAAGATACTACTCTAAAAATACATAAGGATAACAATGTACCTTGTGAAGTAAATGACCGGGGATCCGCTGTGTCTTGTGCGTGGGTCAGTGGCTCTGCACTAGGCTCTACTTGTGCTGGTTCAGAAGCGGTACTTCCTGACAAACAAAAAAAAATAGAGTATGTTTGACCTCAGATTTTTAAACTGATACTTTATAACAATGAGAATTCAAGGCAGAGGAAAGCAGCATGAGTCTCACTTCTTGTGCGTGAGTGGGGTTGATCTCTGTTATTCTGCGCTTCCTCGTACCACCTGGAAAACATGTCTGACATTCTCTGCATCAGCGATGCACTGCAGCTGGACTCTCCTGATCAAGACAAAGAAACATTTCACATCACAGAAGACATTATTGTGACTAGAGGTGTGAATCTTCACTCGCCTCACGATTCGATTGGATGCACGGATCTGTTACGCATCAGATGTTTTTCCCCAACAGTTAACCAAATGTTCACTTAAGACATAACAGATTATGTTTGCGTGAATACTCGCCAAGAGAGATATTTTAAAATACTGTAATTCTGTGTGCATGTGTATATCGGGATCACATGCTGTCTGAGAGGAGTCTTTGTGCGCATGCTTCGGATGTATCAGTCAGTGCAAGTAAGATCCTTTTTATGGCTTATTGCTCTTAATAACTCTTTTAACATCAATCAAGTCCACAATTTCCCACAAATTCAGTTAATTTACTTGAGTGATCCAATCGCTCACTGGAGGGGAAGACTAACACTGACATAATAATTCAGTTTGTTGCATAAGAATTCAGAACACTTGGAATATAGCACACAAGTCATACAAACCCTGTTTATGATATTTTTATGGTGCTTTATGCAAGCTCCAATTCATTCATTTTAAGTGCATAGTGAGTAGAACGACTAGCAATTATTCAAACTTTCTTTTTTGTGTTCCACAGAAGAAAGCATGTCATAGCATGTCATGGGTAAGTAAATATTAGAGAATTTCATTTTTGTATCACATGATATACAATCTTTTATACAGTTTACTGTGTTTAGTTTTGAGGGTATTCCAAACATGTGACATGAGTTGATGTGCCTCTTACCATCTCGCTCCCTCTCGCTCTCTGGGTGTGCACGAGGTCCTGTGTCTGACCAATCACCTGTCATTCTGAGACGCTTCACAGGAGGGTGCAGCAGCTGAAGGTGACATCAACAGTCAGTCAGTCAACACACACCAACTGCCACACTGACAATGACCCTCTAAGTGTATTTACACAGCGGAGTTAAGGCTGCTCTGTACCAGCTCAAAATTCACTGTAAAGACATGACGCCGCATAAAAGCCAGACCAAATTATGCCGGCTCTGAGCCATCTCAGCAGCTAGTAGTATACAGTTGTAACTGCATTTATGCCACCTCTGAGCAGCATTAAACAGTCTGTGTAAAGCAGTGGTTCTCAATCTTTTTTTGGTCACGCCCCCTTTTAAACCTTCTTTAAAGGGGTCCTATTATGCTTTTTCACTTTTTCAACTTTAGTTAATCTGTAATGTTGCTGTTTGAGCACAAAAAAGATCTGTAAAGTTACAACAATGTTTTTCGAACAACCTAGTATGAGAGCCTGTTCTAGTACACCCCCAAAACAAAATCAAGTCTTTGTAAAAGAGCATAATAGGACCCCTTTAAAAACAACCAATCACAACATGACACATTGACTAAGGGAGCACATGGCAAGAAACATGAGGGCAAGGGAATCACGTGACATACCAGGAAACGTAACCATGACTAAACTACAAAATAAAAGACATGAAAACATGAGCATGAAACAAAACCCAAAAACCAACGTGACACAGTTCTGATTTTTTTTCTCAGGAATCTGAGTTTACGTCTTGCGATTTTGACTTTTTACTCTGAATTCTGAGTTTACATCTCGCAATTAATTTTTGTTTCTGCCACAGAATAAAAAATAAAAAAGGTAACTGCGCCTTTTCATTTCACAACTACAAGTTTATATCGTACAATTAAGAAAAAAGTCAGAATTGTGGGATAAAAACTGCTATAAAAAAATCGACGCGTTTCAGAAAGGCGGGGCATAGAGGAGAAACAATAATGTACAGTATGTGGAAAATAATGTGTTTTTTGAACCTTAAACCGCATAAACACATTTCATTACACCAAATACACAAAATAATGTTCTTTTTAGCAGCATCATATGACCCCTTTAAATAATCATGCTTGCCACCTTGGTTTCTTGAAACGCACTATATAGGCTAGGCCTAACTCAATAATCATCTAACTATCCATAATCATCATTATTTTATATTTATTTTACACTATATATTTCATTATGCATTATATTTTTATTTATTTAAATGTATATTACATGTCAAACCCTCAGATTTAAACATTCTCATACAGTGATTGTTATGGATTATATTCTTAATATGACTAGGCTACTTTATCATAGGCAGATTTCAGGAGCCCTGGACCCGCTCCAGCCAGCTAAAGTGTTCCCTTTAAAACCAAACATGCATCAGCGGCCAACCATCATTGTTTAAAGGGCTCTTCCCGTTTTCCTTTCCTGGAATATTCAATTATCTGGCTCTTATTTAATAAAATACAGCCTTAAAATGATCGATCTCAACATGAAGCTGCCCATATTCCTCCCCAGCACTCCAATCCCTGTTACACTGACATTTACGCACCATTTACTCACAGCACATGCTGCTCCTCGGCCACATTTAGGGCTTCATTTAATGCCATTTCCTCTTTAAAGGCTTGGAAAACCTTCTTTCTGAAGCAAATTTTGTGGAAAAGAAACATTGTCCGTTATGTTCATTGTGATGGCAGGATGAATCAAACACAATGAGGGAATTAGGATGGTGGAGTCAGTGAAGAAACCATAATTAGTCTGATCTTACTGTCTTCATTCTTTCATGGAACTTCATTCTCATTCCATTCTGAGGCTTCTGAGACCCTTAACTGAAATTCAAGGTGCTTCCATGCTGGATAAGATGACAAAAAGACATGCAGAAACACACACAGTTACATAAAATATTTCTTTGCAAAAGAGCAGTTTTAGTGAAGGAGCTTCATTTGGAGGAAAGAAACGCTTCAGTAACCACATCACAGTTCACCTGTGTGCTCTGACAGCTACACACACACACACACACACACGTGTGTCTTATTAAAGGTGACTTTGGTCTCGTCAAGCAAGAAAAGAAGAAATAAGGACATAACAAAACTCTAGAAACCTTTTCATTTTCCTCAGCACTTTTGTTCTTAAACGTGTCACTGTATAAATGGGAAACTTTCATCCTACATATCTCAGAGTGAGGCATGATGTGGATGAAGTTTTTAATATCCATGTGACAACAGCAATTGATATTTCATTAAAATGAATGTAAGCAATGGTCCTGGAATGTCCCATGACACATGGGCGTATATGAAATAAAACAAGATGTGCAGACGGACACTGCATGACCTGCTCTGCCTCACAGCACTGATGAGAGAAATATTATCCAGATCAGTCAAGATTATATCAGAGCTGACACTCGCTTACACGTCCTCACACGCAGGACACAAATGATGACTTTGAGACTTCTGTGACTTTGAGGCTCTTTTGGAACAGCTTTCCTCTGTCTGTGTGTGTGGCGAGTGACCTGAAGTCACTGAGAAGAGAAGGTGCAGCGGTGTGGAGCTTCTGCTGCTGTCAGAAATGAGAAATGCTCTGTCTGTCCTTCTCAATCCATTATGTCATGTCCATTCTCCATATGTGTCTTACCTTCAAGTAGAGACACAGCACAATAACATTTTAGAAGACATCACTCTTGTCAGTGCAAACTGAGGGGAGATGAACAGTTTTATTGCATTGATCTTCACTTAAGAGAGAAACAATGTTTTGACTTGTGTTTCTAAATCTCTGAAGAATTAGTCTTATTTTTTATCTTTTTCTGCTGGAGGCATCATGACGCATCAGTTTGATATGAAGAGCAAAAAATTTAATATAAATAAAGAAAATTGCATGTGGATTGCTGAGACTCTAAAGCCATCAGCATGATGTCTAAAATGGGTAATTAATACCACAACAAACATGATAAGTGCATTAGCGGTCCTGAGTGGTGTCTTTAGATGGAGTTTGATTGGCATAATAAATGAAGTCAATCAAGTCAGATCAGATTGGTCTAATCAATCTTGAATTAATCACTACTGAGAATCTCATCCCACTCAAAAGGGAAAATCTTGCACAATATATTGGAGTAGTACTGTGCACTCTCTCGTTGCATATTATTCAAAAACACAACTGATTATTATAGAAATGATCAAGGTTCACATATAGAAAACACCTTAGGTTGTTTGTCTTCAGGAATATCCGAACATTTTTGTAACTCTCAGTGTTTCCTCAGTAATTTGCAGTCTTTGATGTATGGTTGTCTGTTGAAGTTAGCGAGGCAAGGCTGACATAACAAGCTTTTTCATTCTCAAAGATACACTCCAGAACGCTCTGCCTCATGAATGCATGCCTGGGCTCAGTGAAAAGGTTTCTCTTTGAAGAATTCCCTCAGGAAAGGAAACGTCAATGTGTTTTTTACCGATAATGATTTATAGGGATTCATTCTCAACCTTCTGGCAGCTCACCTTGTCTGCTGTGGCCTTAATCTTCTAAAACTCCTGTAAACTTAAAACTGTTTAGAGTTTGGAGCTTGTTAAGGACAGAGTGTTATTATTTTTTCAGGTGGTCAGACTTGTCAATTTTGTGTAGTGCATGATAACATTTCAGCTCTCAGTCTTATCTATCTATCTATCTATCTATCTATCTATATGGTTTTTGTAAACTTTATAGTTTTAAACCCAATATTCTATTTAATTAAAGCTTGTCTTTAGAGACAGCTACTTTTTGTTCCAACGCAGGCCTGTTGTTTTGAGCTGTCCATGGTGCTGAAATGCTGCCAGGTTGACAGCTAGAAATTTACAAATTGTAAACTTAAGTTTATATTGTCAGTATTTTTTTAACTATCATAGATTAATGGATGATTGCATGTGTATGCAATTCAAGACTGAAATGAAACAACTGCCTTGTTGCACTGTGGCAAACTGGTTCCTTGAGCATGTGTCTGAACAAATCTTGTTTGTTTTTTAATTCCACAGACGGTGGAAAGTCACAAGAGATTTGCAAAGAAAAAAAAATGTTTGTACATATATTTGCATATTCTGTGAATTGCATATATTTTTTTACACATACAATTTACAGAATAAGAATGCTATTGTGTAAGTAGTTATTTTTCCTGTCATTTAATTTCAAATTTGTATCACCCCTGACCTTTGTATGTTTTTCATTCTTCTATTGTGTTAGAAGTTTACTCCATTCATTTTCTTATTCTGTTATAAATATACCGCCATAACACTGTAAGGTCCACGCACTTGGCCCAAGGAAGGTATCCAGTGGTGGATGAAGGTTACTTGCGTGTTCAGTCTTTTCAGCGCTATATAATTGAGTTATTCAATTTAGGTTTAACTCAAATCTGACTCCATTTTATTATCTAATCTGACTGGTAATCAAAGTATCTCTTAACTCTTAGGATCTGTATTATCTTTTAGTCTACTTTTGTAATATTAAGGCCATTGTACCACTCACCCTGAGACTCTTCAAATGATACCACACATGACTGTAAATCTTATTTGCATTCATATAGAACATTATACTATTGACCATTCTGAGTGAATCCAGTGGAGGGAGGAGATGAAAAGGCACCGATGCATATGTGAGAGAGGCGTTTCCTGCACCACCCCTCTGTGGGGTGTCTTGAAGATGCCAGTGTATTGTCTGTTTCTCAGGAGATCAAAGCATCTGAGTTTATTTTATCCTTACAACACTTTCTAGCCAGTTTCTTGGTAAGCAGCACCGTCCAGTGGTATTTTTTCTGGTTCCAATTTGAAGATGAAAATTTCCAGCTCTTCATTTGATTCTCAGATGTATTACATTTCTCATTTTAATGATTTTCCCTTATTCTTTTTATTATGATAAAATATATATATTTTAAATTAAACATTTTTAACATATAGGCTTACATTTTTCATTGGTATTCAGTTGCTGAATAAGCAAGTTCCAACTTCCAACTTTTTGTAATATTGTATATTTTACACAGCTGTTGCTGGAGGAAATTAGTGTCATTGGCTGAATTCTCTCTTCTCAGTTCCCTCACATGGTTTAACTGATTCCCATGTGGTCCTGCCAAGTAGAGCAAATTGTAAAGTCAACATGTACATGAAAACAGAATCGACACTTACATTCTTAATCATGGTATTATTGTGCAAGATATACGTCAGTGCAAATTATTATCAAGATAAAATTTGTTTTCATTAAAAATAATAATCAAATTTACTTTGCTTTTGAAATGACTTTTCAGTTGTTGTCAGATATTCTGCTTTATCTTTGTGTAGAGAGCCAAGTGAATGAAGTGAATAAATTACAGGAACATAGCATTTAAATTGAATAAGTAATAAGTAAACATATCTGATACACAATTTCATAAGTAGACCATTTAAGTATGAATAATGCCTCGTTGCACTGTGACAAACTGCCTCCTTGAGCATGTGTCTGAAAAGTTGTTTGTTTTTTAATTCCACAGAAGGCAGAACAGTCACAAGAGATTTGCAAAGACACACATTTGCATATTCTGTGGATTGGAGAATTATATTTTTTAATATGCAATTTACAGAATAAGAACCTATTTGTGAATGTGAATTTGGTGAATAAATGACAGGATAATAGTATTTTAAATTGAATATATAATCACATGAGACACAAATTTGCAATTGTATTTAGCATTCTGAACCAATTGCCAACAAACACTTCCGATTCCACCCCCAACTTAAAAACCTCACTCATATAGAAACAAATATAGAGCTTTTGTCCCCAAAAGTGAGCTACATAGCCTATGTAAAAACATGATATCCACAAAAGTAACGACCATATTACATTCAAATAATACCATATCTTTGACTACAAGATGTCTACAACTATAAAGTCTGTCTCGCCAGCCGTTTATTGGTTTTCTGCTCAACATATTCCTCACAGCGCGTTTAGGTTTGCACACTGCGAGACTGGCAGGTATTGGTTACAGTCATTTTGAGGTAGCCTAGTAAGTGAGGCAGGCTCGCTGATGAATTGAGATTTTAATTCGGACAGACAGGCCAGTGCAGTCAGTGTGAATAGCCTGAGGCAGACAGAAGGTGGCGCCACTGTCGCGCTGTTTCTGGATCAGCAGAGCCGGTCAGATGAGCGACGCCGCGGCCATGCGGGCGTCATTAGGATGTCGCAAAACAGGAGAGCACGAGTTGTTTATTGAAACACCACCGAGCCACGAGCATTGTGCAAGTCAATAGTTTGAAGGCCTGTCTCATTAGATTTGTCTTCATGACTTTCTAATGAACTCAGCAGGGATGTAATAGCCTATAAGGAACTTGCCTTGGCTTATTTAGGAAATGATTGATTAGCCTAATTCATTTCCCAAATAGGCCAAGGCAAGGTCCTTATTTTGGGTATAACATAAATGCAAAACTGCTCTATGCCTTGTCTATCAATGTTAGGAAAATTTCCCACTTTTTTGCTATGTTCATCCAACTTTCCTGACGTTTCACCATCTTCTGTCTCACAGAAAATCGCCCGAGCTTTCCACATGGGGCCGGGGAAAGCAGAGAGGGAGCAAATTAGGAGGCTATTTCATTCTTCTGTAGCTGGAAAGGTGATATCTTCTGCATCCATCTTTCTGAGCAGGTGAAAAATTAATTAGGGATAAGTGTCTGGTGTTGCTGGAAGCAAACGGAGCAATGCATAAGTCATCAGGATAGATTGCTGCCTGTCACCTGCACAAAAAGTCACAGTGCGAGGCTCATTAATGGCATTTATAGATTTGCCAGGGGAAAATGCCAAAGTGTGTGAGGATGACAGTCTGTTCCCACACACTGTCTGAAACTGACTGTTGTTTTTCTGTTCCTCACACACTAACGACAGGATACCAGTGTTGTTATCGCATCTAAACATTTTCAGCACAAATAAATATGGTACATGTACATTTATGGTGTATTACATCAAATTACTCTGTATGTATTTATATATTATGTAGTATTTATAGATATCAGTTATTTTATAACAAACATAAATATCCATCAATCAGTCCTGCTGAAACTGATTGTCCTAAAACATAAATATATTCTTATATATTATATATTTCTATATAAGTATATATTTATATTATAATAAACATAAAAATTAGTATGTAATATATATTTATGATGTTTATATATTTATATTACATGCATTTATTTTTTATCTTATTTTTATATAGTAAATAAATTGGAAAGAATTTGGTGTAGAAACAATTTTCACTCAGAACTTGCTTGTAAATTTCACAATTAACTACAAAGAAATGGCAAGTAACCAGTGTTATTTTAGTGCCACTGGGATACTATTATAATTTTTATTCATATTTTGAATCTGTTCTTATTTTTATATTTTCCATATTCATTTAAATTTTCGTTAAAGTTTTTGTAATTTTATTGTGGTTTTGTCATTTTTAGTAGTGTTTATATATGTCTGTATAGTTTTTATTCATTTTATTTTTTCTCAGTTTTAGTTTTAATTGTTTTAGTACACCAGGTTAAACCAAATTAAAATGAGAATTGTTACTTTGGCAAATTGCAAAAATAATTTAAAACATTTTTTTTATTTAAATTCATTCATTTTTTAAAATGATTTTAGTTTTAGTTAGCCTAACTGTATAACATATTGAATTAAACATGAAAAGGCTGAAAATAGACTAAAGAAAGACTGAAATAGTATTTTCGGTCCCACTTTATATTAAGTGGCCTTACTATGTACTTACATTTAAATTAATCGTTTGGTGCAATGCACTTATTGTGTACATACATGTTTTTACATTGTACTTATATTTTAAAAATACCTGCATGTAATTACATCTGTAATTAATTTCTGTAATTACATTTATAATTACACTGTTGACCCATCCCTTACACCTTAACCCACCCTTAAACCTACCCATACCACCAAACCTGTCCCTACCTTACCCGTATCCCACCTCAGTAGCAGCAAAAGTTTTTTGCAATACAATATGAACACAATAAGTACATTGTACTTAATTTTTGATGTAAGTACATAGCAGTTAAGGCCACTTAATATAAAGTGGGACCGTATGTATTTTCTTGCAAAATTTATTCCATTAATTGACAGTAATCATTTTATTTACAACTTTTTTTTTTTTTCAGTAACAGATAGTCACTAATCAGGTTTGTAATTGGTAAGTTGTGCAACGTGTGCTTTCTTTTTTTTTTTTGGAGTCTTATACATCTTATATAAATCTCCTAACACAAAACAAATGTTTCTGTGTAGGAATGGGTCACTGCAGCATTACTGAAAATTCCCAGGGCGCCTGGACCTATTGCTCTCTGTGAGTAATGGCTGTAGAGGGCTGCGGTCACCACAGGAGAGGAGCCACAGCCTGTTGTCCATATTCATGAGCACATCCTCTACTTTACTGCACTTCTGCTGAAGTTTCCTCTGGAATGTCATTTTAACCTATTTAATGTCTCACTCTAACAAGTCTTTAAAGTGGTTGAAGTGGTTTAGTGACACTCATTGCCTGATTCTCCAGTGTCCTCACAATATAGCACAAGTGGACTATTTTTATGATACTGTTACGGTGATGTTTTGGTGTTTTTTAGTTTTTTTGGACTTTAACAGTCTCTTGTAACTTTGTTTTCATTGCCTTATGAAGAGCAACGTGAACATTCTTAAAAATATCTCCTTTAGGGTTTCACAAAAGAAAGTTTGAGAGTGAATGTCAAAATTTTCAGGTCCTGTTCCTTTAAGTGTGCAGCCAACTTTTTTTTTTTTTTAAAGAAATTAATACTTTTATTGGTTACACTTTATTCCGATAGTCCACTTTAGACATTCTACTAACTATAAGTAACTTTGTAACTACATGTCAACTACATGTCAACTAATTCTCATTAATTTGCAACTACATGTCTACTAACTCTCAGAGTAGACTGTTAGGGTAGGTTTAGGGTTAGTAGAATAAGTTGACAAAGAAAGTGTTAGAAGATATTAAGCAGACAGTCTACTAATACTCTACTAACTGCTAGTTGACATGTAGTTGCAAAGTTACTTACTTTTAATAGAATGTCTAAAGTGGACTATCGAAATAAAGTGTTGCCCTTTTATTTAGCCATTATGCACTAATTTGATCAAAAGCGACAGTAAAGACATTAATAATGTTACAAAAGATTTATATTTCAAATAAATGCTGTTCTTTTAAATGTTCTAATTATCAATTATCTAATTATCCTGAAAAGGTTTTGCAGAGCACAAATGATAATAATAACAAATAGCAGCAAATCAGCATATTAGAATGATTTCTGAAGGATCATGTGACACTGGAGTAATGATGCTGAAAATTCAACTTTGCATCACAGAAATAAATTATATTTTAAAATATATTTAAATAGAAAACAGTATTTTAAATTGTAATAATATTTCACAATGTTAATTTTTGCTGTATTTTTAATCAAATAAATGCAGCCTTGGTGAGCACAAGAGACTCTTTTTAAAAACATTAAAAATCTTGCTGACCCCAAACTTTTGAACGGTATATGTGGAATATTATTGCCAAAAGTATGTGGATACTCGTCTTGAATGTACAGCTTTGCCTGTTGATGTAATTCCAGTGAAAACAAATCTTAAAGCTACACCATGCGTATATTTACATACAGTAGATATCACACACGCTGCTGTTGAATTGACAGCTGGATTTCCTCATTCAGAATTTCATTTTCCTTTCATCAGCCTTAATTTTGTTTCAGAGCACGCTTCTGGTCTATTTTGGGAACCCATTTCTCAACAGCTCGTCTGTGCATGACCACATACAGCTCACCAGAGACCACACATTTCTGCATGCCCAGACCCCCTGCCTGTCCACACACACACACACACGTCTGGTCAGCTATCCTTGTGGGGACTCTCCATAGGCGTAATGGTTTTTCTACTGTACAGACCGTATATTCTATTGCCCTACACCTAAACCTACCCCTCACAGGAAACTTTCTGCATTTTTAGATTTTCAAAAAACTTAATTCTGTATGATTTATAAGCTTTTGTACCCGTGGGGACCACAATTTAGGTCCCCACCGTGACACGAGTCCCCATGAGTCTGTGTGTAGTCAGGTTTAAGTCCCCACCAGGATATATAAACCAGTACACACACACACACACTTTCTGTCATCTGGAATATTTCAAGAGAAAACTTTTTTTTAGCAACTAAAAATATCACTGCAATGACAAGCTGTAGACAATTCTATTGAGAACCGAAACTGTGTTGACATGGCTGCTAGATTCAATCATTTACTTTAAATGGTCCTGCGGTGCGACAAATGCATTTTTAAAAGTAAAAATATTCTATGTAGTCTTTAAATGAATACAAGAGCATGAAAACTGCAAGCATAATTTTATAAAAACAAATTACCAAAAAAGCTGTTTAAAATAGTTTAGATTGAAGCAACACTGCAAGACATGGCACATTGTCATCTATCTATGTATCTATATAGATCACAGGCTGTCAAGTACAGATAATTATATAATTTTATATAATGTAATAGCCTAATAATTATGTACACACACACACACACACACATTTAATAATCATACATTTAAACTCTATGGAAAAGGGCCGCTTTGACATTCTGATAAAACGTTATGCTTGGAGCAAAATGAACAGGCACTAATTATTTTCAGATATATAATACTTCTTTATTTGACTCAATAGGTACACTTGGAAAACAAATCAATTTACACCTGTAGTTGGGACCATGCAAACATCATTCTCATTCTATTCATTTCATTTTTAATATCTCACAATCTCACATACTTTACAAACTGAGAAAATCAAGCAAACATAAAAAGATTAAAGTAGACAAACTGGTCCAGTCAGACCTTTTGGAAGTGTGTATGTACACATGTCCCTTATTTTAACATTTTACAAAACATAAGAACAAACAGAGAAGTACTGTTTGGTATTGCAAAAATGACATCAACCATCGTTTTCAGTCAAATAGCATTCAGCTGTTGCTCCTCTTAGATCGCATTGACTATTATAGTGGTATTTAGTCTAATCAGTAATTAGTAATGATCTTTTGGTCTCCAGTGAGGAAAGATATCTTCCACATGAAGACTTTCAACTGCTTTAGACAGCCATATTGTGATGTGCAGAATAGACAATAAAGCTGCAGGGGGAAACAAGTTTTCAATTTCATCAGAATGGATTAAAACATTACAATTGCTGGTACAGAGTTTTTTTTAATGATGGTCTTAAATATGCCTGGGTTCACTGACCATCAGACACAATAGGAGGAGGAGGAGACCTGTTAGAATTCTGCAAAGTACAATAGTAAGTGATACAGTATGCATTGTGCACAATAAAAGTTTCAGTAGTATGCTACATTGCTGTCACATGACAGTTATTAACTTAGAAACCAAAAAGATTATTTTGCAGTTTATGTTTAATTGTGTGCAAAAATGGTGAAACTTTTGGCAAACCAACAACACAATGAGTCAAGAAGTAGATGTAAAAATTTAAGATTGCACTGATATTGAAATTCTGTTAGATACTGATAAGGCAATAATTATATTCACGTTATGGATGATATTAAAATGCTATACAATTTTACAAAAGTGAATTTGAAGGTGCAGTATGTAATATTGACACCTAATTCAAAGTACTGGAGAGCATTGATTCTCCCGTCCCTCCTCCTCAGACTTGACGCTCACGCGGGTTGCCAGATTGAAGACATGCAACAGGAACGAGCACAATTGACAATTTATCTGTGTTAATTTATCTCTGTTTTAATATGCCTCTGGTCATAGAGATCTTTAGATGGATGTCAAGGCTTTTTAGGTCGGGTAGAATCTGCGATCTCTCTCCCAGTTCGTTTGCTGGCTTCTATGGCTGTAGAACGTTGTTTTTTTCCACCAACTGGCAACCCAGGTTGTCAAAATACTATTACAACAAATGTAGTTTTTGCACTCCCAAAAAGTTTACAATAACGTTTCTATGACTTTCTAAAAAATAAAAAATAAAATATTTAGATTGATTATGTTGGTCAGAAGAAAGTAAAATGTAAAATTTGATGTCACTCCCTCAACATTTACACAGCACTGTTAAGTTTTGTCACTGTTAATTGTTAAAAATCCTTAACATCGGTTAACTGTTTTGGTAAATCGGCAGTGGGCAGAATCACACAGACCAAAACAAAAACAGACATTCTGACACAGAATGCACATTTTAAAGTAGAATAACTGGCTGTAGCATTGTTATAAGTATGTGAACTTAGCATGTTTCTTATACATCTGTAAACATATTATGGTATTTTTTGGCTTTATAGTCAAAAATTACATACAGCACCTTTAAGCATCACAACATTATAACACACAATAGGAAAATGGATATTCATTTTGAGATTTGTAAATTACTACATTTAACAGTGCTAAGGAGCCTTTTTCACATTTCTGTGGTTCTGGTCATCATAATTGGGTAAACTTCTGTAGCGGTGAATGGAAACTACAACAAAAGTATTTTTTGCACTCCAAAAAAAGTCAACAATTATGACTTTCCAAAAAAAAAATATATATATATATATATTGAAAGATTGATTATGTTGGTCAGATAAAGAAAAATGCCAAATTTGATGTCACTCCCTCAACACTTAACCAGTTTTCTAAAATGTAATGGTAATCTACATGTAAAAACCTAGAAAATTAAATGTTAAAAATCCTTAACATCGGCTAACCATTATGGTACCGATATATTGTGCGTACCAACTTAAAGGTGCTGTATGTAGGATTGACACTGAGTGGTTGAACTAGGTATTGCAGTCCAAATTCAAAATATTGGAGAGGGTTTTTTTCACCCGGCCCCTCCTCCTCAGACTTGACGCACACGCAGGTTGCCAGATTGATGACACCAACAGGAACGAGCGCACTTGACGATGAATGAAATTAAATACGCTGTGTTTCCCGCCAACTGGCAACCCGGGGTGCCGAAATACAATTGGGTAAACTGGCAGTGGGCGGGTTTCACAAACCAAAACAAAGGCCGACATTCCGGCCTGAACATAGTCAGAGAGCACAGCATCACCACCTCACCACCTGACTGCTGTAGTCCTCTGTCACCCCAGTTAACGCCACATTTTCCTGCTCTAAGTCTTTTCGTTCGCCATCCTCCTGTTGTTGAATCTGCAATGCTTTCTGTTCCTTCATTCTCCTGCGTTGCTCTCGTTTCCTCTCTCTCTCCTCCTGCCGCTCCTGATGGTGGCAGTACTGCACGCGCCGTGAGAAAATCTCCCGCGCATATTCGTACAACTGCATGTCTAGTGCGTTCAACTCCTCTATGCGCCTCCGTGTAGACGTCCCAACCGTGACCCCGGCCGCCCGGGTCCCGTTAATCTGAGTGAAGGCGGTGATAAAGTGCAAGCCGAACGTCCTCTCAAAAAGGAATTGTGTTTTGCGCTGGAACTCAGTTAGGCCAAAGAAAGCCATGCGAAGCAGGTTGCGTTTGGCGCTGCTGAGGAGCAACTCGGCGCGCCGTTCTTCGCTCATGGAGGACAGGTTGTAGCAGCCCACCAGGCTGAGATCGGCCAGCATGCGAGTCTGCCGGTTGTTGGCCAGGTTTGAGGGGCAGGCCATGAACTCCTCCAGAGACACGCCGGTCCAGTCTTCACTGCTGTAGCAGGCCGGCAGCTCGTCTGGAGTGGGAGGACGTCCGTCACACATGTGTAGCGCTGTCTTCCACGTGGCGCCGCGCTGCACGTGCTTCCATTCGCTCAGGTAGCGCGACACGGGGTCCCGCAACAGCGTTATGTAGTAGAAGTTCCTATGAAGAGAACACAGAAGCTGAGAAATCTAGAAAAAAAACTGCCCTCCAGCATGTCTTTTTTTTCTCATAGAACAACAAAAATGTATCAGTCACCTTTCTGTCATTATATGGAAAAGAGTGGCCAAGATATTCTTTAGAATTAAAATTATGCAAGCCTGTTACATATTTTCATACACTACTGTTCAAAAGTTTGAGGTCAGCAAGATTATTTTTGAAACAAAGAAATTAATACTTTTATTCAGCAAGGATGCATTCAATTGATCAAATGAAGACATTTATAAAACATTTGACTAAAAGTGCCATTCTTTTGAACTTTCTGTTCATAAAAAATTTATTTTAAAAGTATGAGTTTCTACAAAAAAACTGTTTTCAGCATTATTAATAATAAATCAGCACATTATAATGATTTCTGAAGAATCGTGTGAGACTGAAGACTGGAGTAATGATGATGAAAATTCATTTTTGTCACCACAGGAATAAATTGCATTTTAAAATATATTAAAAAAGAAAGTTATTTTATATTGCAATACTATTTCACAATATTATTCACTATTTCACAATATAAGAGTATTTTCTTGTAAAACATACTCATAGAACACCAAAACATAGAAATAATTTTATTGAAAAAAGTATAAATCATAATTTATAATCATAAAATGTGTGTCAAATATAATCTGTAATATATTTAGTTTCAATTAAGTTGACCCTGTATCTTTTTATCAGAGAATCAGAGAAATATAAATTATGACTGTAAATAGACAAAAAATGTAATTAATCTCATGATTTTCCAGCATATAGAAAACAATGATTGACAATTCTGTACATTTTAACATTCATTTTATCACTTAACATTTCCACAGACCCCAAACACTCAATTTTAAAAACCCTTGTTTTAGGATGCTTAAACATTATTTATACATTATTTGCTGGCTTTTTTGATAGGATGAGTAAAAAAACAACAGGGAGAAAGACAGAGGACCAAGACATGACCCAAAGGTCCCCATGAGCACAACAGTGTAGCAGATCAACACACTACCCTCTGTGCCAGCGCTCCGACAATGTGCATTTTACTGAAAAACAAGACAAAAGCACTGATTATAAAAAGTATTTTTGGCAGTGTTCCTCATTAAAATGACCATGCAGGATTTCCTCAGCATTTCTTGTTAATTACACCAGTATAATTTAGTGATAGACGACAGCTAGTGATTCAGACAGAGATGTGGTTGAGGACAGAGGAACATTCGCTCTTAGTTCATGACGACAGCCTGCTTTAACCACATTATATTCACACAGTCTGAATGCAGCAGAGAAACGATACAGGTGATAGAAACTTCTGCCATTAATGCTTCACAGCCTCAAAGAGAAAACAAGTTTCCAAATGATATTTATCAGAAAATGAGAAAACAACCCCAATAAAACATCCAATTTTCTCGCTCGGCAGTGAAATCGCTCAGCGCTCAGAATAGCGTGCTCGTGCTGGAGCGAACGCGTGGTGAGATGTGGTCTGCTCATTGTCACCGAGTTCCTCATCATTTGTCTCATTTCCTCTTGCTGGGATTGTTACCTCCTGCGTGAGGAGCGCATTATTTCCAATCAGTTCAATAAGAGCTGAGTGTGTCTCTACTGACACATGGACACAAGTCATCCACGAGATTACGGAACTCAGAAAAACAGCATTAATTTACATACTATAAGCAAATATTTTCTTATGTGCGCAAGAGATGCGACGTGCAAAAACAAATGCTGAAAATACAGTGTCTTGGGCATGAATTTCATATTTTAGCTTGTAGGGAGCTGTTCAAATTTCTGGGTAAAAGGATACGTTGTCATGCCTGGAAACCCGTCTAAGATCTATTGAGTTTTCTGCCACATCACGGTCAAATTACGGCCCAGAATGTCATACTGGCTATGGCATTATAATGCAGTGAAATCAATAACGCTCCACTACGTTAATCCATCCGCTCTTCAGCACTGACCTATTGGAGAAGCACTGTCAAATGCTAACCCGCTCAATACAGTCAAGCTGAGCAGGATATGATATGATAATGAAGGTCAGATCGCTGATCACAGGCTGCACAGAGGTCAGTCTGTTACTGCATAACACATCCATGAAGCATTCAAAGGGTTTTATAAGTACTCAAAAAAGAACTTATTTCAACTGAAGAAAAGTTTTTGTTGCAATTAAGCCTTTTCAACCAAAATAACCTTTTTAAATGAATTTGGGTTAGTCTTTCAAAACTTTAAATTAATTTAGTTATTCCTAGATGCAATTCAAATCTGAAGGACTGAGCGAGATTCAAACTCATGAACCTCATGAACATGAACCATTCATTAGCATGTTCATTACCTGTGATGGTCCTCTGAAAGAGTCACTGTATTAATACTGTATTAAAAATATGTTTGGAAAATAGATTTCACAAAAATATTAGAATTCAGATCATTATTAACTAAAAGGTTGATTATTATTTATTATATCTACATTAAATGAATAGATGAGTTTCACCATTGGATCCTCTGCAGTGAATGGGTGCCGTCAGATTGAGAGTCCAAACAGCCGAAAAAAACAATAATCCACAAGTAATCCGCACCACTCCAGTCCATCAATTAATGTCTTGTGAAGTGAAAAGATTAATCTGATTTGTGAAAAAGATTTACAGCAGTGGTGTGGATTATTGTGATGTTCTTTTATCAGCTGTTTGGACTCTCATTCTGACGGCACCCATTCACTGCACAGGATCCATTGGTGAGCAAGTGATAAATTATTCCAAATCTGTTCATCTACATCTTGGATAGCCTGAAGATGAGTAAATTTTCAGAAAATGTTCATTTTTGGGTGAACTATTCCTTTAAAATCTCCACATTTCTATCCCCGCAATATAATAGAAGAAATACAGAAATAATGAATTTATTTTAATTAAGTAGAGAAAAAATTCAACTGCATTGGCAGATTATGTTTCATTTGAAAAACAAAAAAAAACATCAGTTTCCACTGGAATATTGCTCTTTGTTTGTAATTGTGAATATAACATGGTCATAAACCAGTTAGTATGACTGCATTAACTGGTTTATGAGGCTGTTATATTCTACACAATCACAAACAAAGAGCAATATCTAGCTGTTGAAAGCTTTATACTGTTGTTTTCACTTCAAGATCAGATCAGGAGAGAAAGCTGAAGGACTCAAATCCAGCATCCCATGAGTAAAACAGCTCTTAATATGTCAAGAGCAACACAAAATCCGCTGCACCACAGCTCAAACCCTGAAAGAGTTTAAAGCAGATCACATCTAGAAAAGTGTATATATTTAAAACAGAAATTTCCATCCATGACTTCTAACTCTAATTTTCAATTATTTTCCAGGCCTTGAAGTTTTGCATGACTGCGGGAACCCTGTAAAAGCATGACTGAGCGAGAAAGACAGATTTCCAATCTATTGCGACAGAGTAAAACCTTCCTCCCTTGACTCCGCACGGAGGTGTGCTAATTAATCTCATGAAATTGTTTTTTAAGCACACCATTTAATTAGTCAGCTCAAAGTCTATTAGTGTTGCTCAGAGGAAGGCAGTCTCTTCTCATTACTGATATACAATCAGTGACAGTAATACTTTCTATCCGGATGACAGTCCAGCAGATTACAGGAATGAATCACTATAATGAACTTCATCAATTCATTGAACATCCACTGATAAACTTACACTTTTTTAAAGTAAACACACATATAGGAGACTGGTGCTAGCTGTCACACATTTAGCTGTGAATATTTCTCAGGGTAGCTTTATTTTTGAATGTCAGTTTCTGTATGTACAGTTCATTGAACACACCGGGGCATGTTGTCACGCGGTGGAGTAGTTTGTTTAATCAGTAAAATTACTATGAAACAAAACAATTCATGCAAAAAATGTAAAGGGTACAAAAATATAAAACTATTTAGTTTGGAGGACAGAATTCACCAAAATAAAAATAAAAAATAAAAAACACTACCTTTCAAAAAGTTGGAGTCAGTAGTTTTGGAAAGTTTTGTTTTTGAAAAAAATTAATACTTATATTTAACAAGGACATTAAATCATTGATCAAAAGTGACAGTAAATACATTAATAATGTTACGAAATATTTTTTTAAATATATAAATTGTTCTTTTAAACTTTCCATTCATTTAATAATTCTGAAAAAAGTATCACACACACACACACACACATATATATATATATACATATTTAATACTGTTTTATATATTTATATATACATAGGCGGAGGGTGAACCAACTCCAGGGTAAGGCTAAAAGCAGCCAAATGTATTAAACATCATAAACCCGTCTTTTTAGCAAGAACCAGACATGGGTGTCATGTAGGCTAAAAAAACAAATGTTTAATGGGATGGAATTGGTATTTAACGTGATTACAATTTAATAAAAATGTTAGAAATTGATAATTATGTAACGTTTCCTTTCCACGGTTTTAAAACAGCCAATAAATTATATATAGAAAGTGAAATTATCACTAACATTGATCAAACATCTATCGCGACTCGTGAGTTTAAGCACTCTCAAAAAAACAAAACTATTGTTATAATCACTGAAGCTGTATACACTGTGAAATTAATCTCTTCCTTACATTGTACGTACATCTGCGCTTTGTTGTTTATGATGAGAGAATTCACAAGAGTCCGGACCCCGGAATTCAGTCAGCGAACGCGCGCGCGCTCAACAAAACTGATGAGTTTCAGCGATGACTCATCTGAACGCTTCTGATTGGCCATTGCATTCCTAAGCTCAACAGATATGTGTGTGATTGGTTAAAATGCGCAACACTGTAAAAACGCCTAAAATGAAATACGGTGCAACATGAGCAGATCTTAATTTAATGCCGCAATCGACACTCTATTCACTATTCATATTCACTTTGTTAGCAACAGACGTAATAGATTTAATTTATTTGTGCAGGGGCATTTTTGTCCAATTCAAGTCCCTGTGGCCAGGGGAAGGCTAAGCTCATACACACGCTCCGCCTATGTATATACTGTATATATATATATATATATATATATATACTGTTATTGTTAGCAAGCATAATCAGACCTAGAAAAGACAGAAAAAGTCACAAAAAGAAACAAAAAGATAGTGAGATCCAAACACAATGTTATAGAAAATATTTTTTCTTGTAGAAAATATTCTTAATTTTGTGTGTGGATGAGGTGACTGCTACCTTCATAGCAAATCATATTTATTCCAAATACTGTATATATTCAAAATGGAGTGATCTCATGGTTGCTATTGATTGACGCTGCATAATTCAGGGTGATTGCAAACTGACAGGCAGAGAAAATATCAGAAGTCCATTAGTTTTTGTGGGCCTAAGTGAGTGGTTTAGCACAGATGCTAATTTAATTAGCGAGAAAAAGGGTCTGTATGTGGTGGCTGACAGAGTGGCTAGCACATTAGACTACTTAAATGACCAGAGGAGTGAGGGATAATGTGTTCTCTGCCTGCCGGACAGCTGAAATACCTACTAATATCAATTGAATTGAATTACTGAGGAAGCAGTGTGCTAGAATGCCAACTCAGTTTTTGTGCTAATGCTAACTGAAATTAATTTCAACATTAAGTGCCAACAGTGCTAATTAGCGTGAGAGCGCAAACCCATAAAAGCGCCACTGGGAGTGGAAAGTTCAGCGGCTGATTTACTGACAATGTGCATATTAAAGAACACAGACGCAGCCAGCGCATTTCCATAATGATCAACGTGGTCTACCAAAAGCAATGCAAATTAGTGTAGGGTCGCAAACAAGCAAAGCTGATGATAATCAGGTGTACATGGGCGCAAATAGGTTAAGGCAATTTTTTTTATTTCAAGTTTTCCTTTCTCTTTGGAGTGTTACAAGCTGGTCATGAATAGATAAGATCCTTAAAGTTGCAAAGACTAAAGTCTCAAACCCAAAGAGATATTCTTTATAAAAGTTAAGACTGGTTCACACCCTCCTAAAACGCTTTGTAAAAATCGATGCGTTTCAGAAGGCGGGGCATAGAGGAGAAACAATAATGTACAGTATGTGGAAAATAATGTGTTTTTTGAACCTTAAACCGCATAAACACATTTCATTACACCAAATACACAAAATAATGTTCTTTTTTAGCAACATATGACCCCTTTAAATAAATGGCACAAAGTAAATCAACAACTGCAAACCTTAGTAAATCACCTTGATTCATTTTAATACTCTCCTCCCATAAAATTGGCATCTGAACTCCTACAAATGCATATGCAATAAGGTCAGGCACATAAATAACTGTCCATGCTTTTTCAGTGCTAATTTTTCACTGTACTTTAGTAAATCCTGACAGTAGTTTTTTTGTTGCAAGACAAGTAGGCATGGTAATTGCAAGGAAATAGTCCTAACTATCAGTGTTATTTTAGTATAATTTAAACACCATTATAGTATTTATTAATATTTTACATTTATTTTTAAATTTTTAGCTTTCATTTAATTTTATTTCAATTTTAGCTTTAGTAATTTTGTACTTCAACTTAAAATTTTTATTTCGGTTACGGCAACATTTCTCATTTTAATTTAAGTTTTTCATCTAATATTTATATTTTATTTTAGCTTTATTTCAATTAATGAAAATTATTTTTGACAGCTTTAGTTAAAAATAACAACACTATATAGGGTACACTGATTCAAAACAGTAACTCATAAGTTCAAGACTGATGTTTGAGTCTTTTTAAACAATTCGTATAAAAGAACTTGGTTAAAAGAATATCGCAGCAGATAGATGTGTCATCTGTATAGTGTCCTTGGATCTCATCACATTCAACTCAGACTGCAAACACACTCAGCTAAAAAAAAAGAGGCTAAAACAGTATTTTTTTGCAATGGTGTTATAGAATAATCAGCACTGAAAGCCTGCAGGAAACTATCAGAATATTTTACTGTAGCGTTTTCCTTATGTAACATCAAAGGACTGTTAATGGAAACAAAGACACTAAAGAAACAGGTGGCATTTTTTAGAAAATGGAATTGTTCTGAACAAGGATTGATTCTCTGGTCCAGATAGGCTACAGATATGTAAACTGAAACCTTTAATAAATATTTCATATGGTTCTAATCTTCACCGTTCCCTGCTGATGTCATCGCGCATGGGACAGCTGTCATTCTGTAGATAAATTTATCTTGAGAACCCGGTTACCTAACGCAGAACACAAGACGTCCCTGCTATCTCTGGCATTTGAAAATATGTGATATCTGTGTGTCAGAATGATTCATAGGACAGATAATATATCAGAAGAGCCACAGGCCATCTGAATATTTCTGAGGGGATATGATACAGGTCACAAAATATCATTTACAGTTCCTCTGTGAGGTTTATTGATCAATCAGTCGTATTTCCTAAGTGTTCTGCTTGAACCCTAGTAAGATGAACCAGAACAGAGAATTACTTGAATATATTTTCATTAAAGGTTACAACAATTTTTTTCTATTATTATTATTATTATTTTGAATTACATGTATTATACTTGGTAAGACAAAGACATGGATATTTAAATATTACACTGTAGCTAAATAATACATTTAGATTTCAAGTTGATTTAAAACCAAGTTGTGCACCACTGTGAACTGAATTGAGAGTGACATAAATTCAATGACTGAATTTGAAAAATATAGCAAATAAGAGCAGAATCACAAGTCAAATTTCCATTTAAGGAAGTAAAATATAAAAACAAGTTAAATTCAAAGATGTTTATGTCAAAGCAGGGGCGTAGATTACGCGGGGGACGCGGGGGACGTGTCCCCCCCACTTTTAATTTTTAATATCACGTAAATTCGTCCCCCGCACTTTTTTGGGCAAGTGTGTTCGCATAGAGGTTTTCAAGAGCCGGTGTGAATAAATATATATTTAAATTCAAAGAGACAGGATAGTCTGTGCATGATCTGATGTTTTATTCGGACCCAGAATAAGGCGAGATGAACATCTCGGAGCGCTAAACATTCCGTGCAGTGTATGTTTCATTCCTGTCCCCCTCACTTCTGAAATGATGGCTACGCCCCTGTGTCAAAGTGAAGCAAAATGACATAAACAATTTGAAAAGCAAAGTTAGTCAAGACATGGATATATGGATAAGCTATTTTCTTTTGAGGGACTATTTACCACAAATGGTAGGTTGACCTAATCATCGATCAGGGCGAGTGTCGGCTAAACTCGATGCTTTATCTCCTTGCATCAGGAGGGGAGCCCCACAGAAAATCGATAAGAGCCAAAACAATTTTATTTCATTAACATTAAGGCCACCAGCGTAATTAAAGAGCAGGTTTCATATGCTTACGTTAGCATGCTTTCAACATTACCTTCTAAAACAATGAGTATCCCTGAGAAAAGCAGCCACATTTAAGACTGCGACCGCAGTTCATTTGAGGATAGCTTTCAGAAGCAGCATCTGCTCTGGTGAAGCTGTGCCTCCCCTGCCTCCCCCGACGAGCCGCCACTGTTTCTTTGTAATTATTTGTGAAATGTACTAGCAATTCCTGAGTGAAAACTGTTTGTACAACCATTTTTTTTTGTATCAAAAGTATCAAAAGCAGTCCATTTGACTTATTCTAGGGCCCTATGAAATTAGTTTTATCCCCGCCCCCCAATTCTGTTTTATTTTCCCTGAATTCCTTGTTTTCCATTTTAATTGTTCTATTTTTAATAATTATGTTTTAATGGTTTAATTAAATTTTAATAATAAAAAAACATGTCTAATTAATTTAATAATTATGTTTTAATTGTTTAATTAATTTTTATTTGATTTCTAAGCAATTAAACTTTAACATTTTAAAATGTATTACATTTTTTAACAATAATAGTGATCTTGAAATGTGTTTTATGTTTATTTATTTATTTTTCCAGAAAGTCTGTGTTGTCTGTTTTAATTGTTCTGCATTTTAACAATTTAATCAAGTAATCAAACTAAATTCCTTTCCTTTTTTGCCAAATAAAATTGTGTGAAATTGTGTAAAATTGTGTGATTCCTTAAAAATGTTTTAATAAACTGTATTATATTTCTTTAAAAGTATGTTCAAGATATAGTACTATATTACTGTCACAATTTCTTCAAGTTAGCCTGAACTCTTATTTTGGCAGGTTGTAGTGAAGACCTTTGAGATTCTGTACGTATCTGACAACAGTTTTAGCAAATGAAATCGTGAAATACTCATTAAGTGTCACTCAGAGCAGCTCTGGAGATGAAATTCACATTAAGTGTCCTCGTATAGTGAGATGGCAGACGCTGAAAACACCACAAGCTATCATTTGAAGTCAATAGCTTTGAGAGAAGAATAGACAAATTTAAGTCATTGTTCTCTGAAAACCTTGACATGCGATGCCTGAATCATGAGCAAAACATTCTTTTGAGGTGGATCTTTTCCATGAATTGTTTGAATCTGAATGATTCATTAATAGGACTAATGAATCAGAAAGAAAGTCCTACATGAAGGTGAGTAATCTTTGAGTAAACTATTCCTTTAAGGTTATCCACTGGTTGGCTCTCCATGCCAGGCTCAGGAATACTTCTAACTGTGCTGTTTTCTGAATTTTCTCTATCACAGCATATTCGGAAAGTGCACATTCCTTTCAATAGCTTTTTCACTTAAGAAAAGCAGATGGCAGATTTTGCAGTCATCAGGCATGCGGCGGCTCTAGTCATATCATCAATTGCAGAGGTTGTGGCAGGAACAGCTTGCCATTTTCATACAGACAGCAAAGCATGAACGCCCCATAGGCCGTTTCTTTCTGGATGTGCTGACTGAGTCATCGGCCGCTCGCTGCAGTTATCACCACTGCTCCAGGCTCTTACACAAATGAGATGGGGTATAGATGGAGAAAAAATATAAAAGGATAAAAATCACAGCTATAGAGAACTCTGTCATACCAGATTCACTTAATGCTCTGTGAAACCAGTGAGGAAAGTTTAAAGGTGGGGTAAGTGATTTTCCAAAAACGCTTTCGGAAACTGATTCGGGCGAGTAGCAAAACAAACTTGTAGACAATCAGCAGCAAGGGGCGTGTCTACTCATTATGTGGAGGAGAGAGCGTTCAGTGCACAAGACGGACATTAGCCGACCCGAGCGACAGAAAGATGGCGGATAAAAAACAAAAGAGGAAAACGTCTGCGGAACAAAAGAAGGCTTAAGGCAATAAGGCAAGAAGTAGGACCCGTGTAAATATCAGATCAGCTTTCCAGTGCTGGAGAGAACTCAAGGAGCGGAAGGCCTGCGATCAGACGCCGAGGTTGCTTTGTTTCTTCTCGATAGGTGAGTAACACCATGTGTGCGCCGCAACAGCTAGTTGTTGTCTGTCTGTCTAGTCTGTATGGTACACTGGACGCGACAAAGCGACCGTTGAAAATCATTTGAAATTTGTGTCAATACGTCATGAATAGAACGCAGCAGCAGTTTTCTGTCGGGGATTTGTCGTGTCGTGCCGCGCCGCATCCAGTGTAGACCATAGATATGTATATATATCTATGGTGTAGACAGCATCACTGATTATAATGAGTTCCATAGTATTTTGTCACGCCGCGCCACTCGCGTCCGGTGTAGACACGGTGTAACATTGGTTTTGCTTTGTTTCACAGAACTAATCGTTGCCTGGGTTGCGTACGTATGTGTGGGGCGGAGCTATCAAAATAGGGGCGAGACCCTTTTGGGGTAGGGGCGTGTTTGTTTTGGTGATTTCAAATGTCAACATTGGCTACCAGAAATCGCTTACCCCACCTTTAATGACCTCTAGTGGTGATTCTGCATTACAACATTTTTCGCCTAAAGCAGATTGTTTTGAACCATTAAAGACAAGTATTTCAAAATCGAATTGATGGTGATATTTACCACATGACCACCATATGTTAGAACTGCATGTTATAAGTATTATTTGAGTATGCAAAAGGGAGTTAAAGACAGAAAGACTATTAAATAAGCCTGCCAACAGAGAGCACATCCTCACCAAAACTCACAATGACGGCAACAGGGGTGGGCAAATTTGCTCTCTTTTTAATTCAGGAGCTGGAAATGGAATTGGCCGAATCCCCCAGGATGCTGAATTGGAATTTCAATTGGAATGACAGGAAGAACAATTTACTGAATTGCAATTCAATGAAAGTAAATTGCATAATATAATATAAATATTAATATATATTAAAATCCATAAAATCTAAATATAACTTTATTATTATTATTACCCAGTCTTTCTGGTTTTATATGTTCTATATGATGACATGTTTATGGGTAATTCATACGGAACAATTAAATGCATTATTAAAAACTGCACTTACAGCAAGCAGCTTTATAAATTCCATTCCATTTTAATTCCATTTTTAATTGAATTTGATTTAAAATGAATCGAATTAATACAATTCTGCATCCTGTTTGTCAGCTCATCCTGTTTGTTATCCAGCTATAAGAAGTTCTCTTTCCAAAGTAGTATGATGAGAATGTATGTTTTTGTTGCCATTAATTAGTATGAATGTGTTTCAAGGCGTATTCATCATCTCACAACTGGTGTTCATTTCTCTGTGTCATCATCCTGTTAATAATAGGTTCTCATGTAATTGCAGTTGTCTGCTGCATCCTTTGACAAAACCATCATATATCAACTGCATTTCCATTATGAAAACCCAACAAACTAAAGATCAGTTTCCACTACACAGCTAATCATTTTCATTTTCCACAAAACTGCACGGAGGACAAGATGACTGTTAATTACAGCATTGTAAATCTAACTTGATGCCAGCCTGTCATCTGTTCACTTACTGTACATGTTTCTAAGCAGCCAATTGGAGTCATGCTGACTTGATAGCATGCAGCATTATATACTTTACAGGCACACTGTAAACATTACATTTGACCATATCAGTTTACAGCATATGATTCCAGTTTGAACATTTTCATTTCTGAAATGAAAATTTTGTCATTATGTACTCACCCTCATGTCAAGAGCCTGACAGACATCACCATTAACTGTGATTGTAGGGAAAAAAGTTGGATGAACACTCTTCTCTTCTGTTGTGTTTCAAGGAATATAACAGCATCAGTGACGATAAAAAAGGCACACATTTTCCATCTAAATTACACAGAAAGAGGAAAGCAAATGTGCCTAGCAGTACACAATTCACATGAATTAAGTTGGCTGCTATTAGCAATTGTTTAATTTAATAATAATAATAATAATTGAATAATTGTTCATTTATGATACACCTTGTTAGTAGCTTGTACTTGAGATTGTTGATCAGTTGATCAAGAAAAATATCTAGAAAAATGAAAAATGTAGTAATTTTCCAGGACATTATCCATAACCTGAAAACAGAAAATACAATGCGTAATTTAAAATGTAGGTAAACCAATTTTGCATCGTGATTACGCAATGACGTCACCGCGCAATGACATCGCGTCATTTAGCAACTGTTAGCAACAAATCAACCTTCCTTTAGCAACTTCCCCTGAAAAGTAGTTGGCAACACTGAACAGCATATGGTTCAGAACAACATGAGGGTGAATAAATCATGACAGAATTATCATTTTTGGCTGAAAAAATCTCTAAGTAATGTTAATCTAACCTTTATCAACTAACCGACTGGAATGTTCTCAACAAGCCACAGAAAACACTCAAACCCAAATCTTTGTGTTTATTTCTAATAAATAATTAACTGTAGTCTTGCCCATTTATTTATTTATTATTTTATGTTTTGTTTAGGTTTCATAATAAATTTTTTCAGTACACAAAAACCTGCAGGAAAAAAAATCAAGATGATCAGGCTAAAATAAAGCATATTTCACAACGCACTGGATAGCTGGCCAATCACAGCACACCTCGCTTTTCAGACCGATGAGCTTTGTAAAAATCGACGCGTTTCAGAAAGGTGGGGCATAGAGGAGAAGCAATAATGTACAGTATGTTGAAAATAATGTGTTTTTTTAACCTTAAACTGCATAAACATTTCATTACACCAAATACACAAAATAATGTTCTTTTTTAGCAGCATCATATGACCCCTTTAAGCATAATCTTGAAAAACCTGCACCAAAAGTGCCATCACAACTAGTAAAACACCAAGACAGACGTGACACTGGCAGACACTAAACAGACAGCATAACGGCCACATTTTCTCTGACTTTCTTACTAGTTGCTTCTTCAGAAGCAGTTTAAAACTAATCTGAAACAGGGCAGAAGTCAATAAAACTGCCAGGGATCAGGGCTAAACAAAATTTATCCTGTAGCCCCAACAACACAATGTAGGAAGGCAGAGGTGGAGAAATCTTTTACTGCCAAAGCAACAACAACAGATTTGTAATTTGCTGTGAGTTCACTGACTCCATGGACTGCTCCTGAAAACAGAATATTTCCACATTCGCACAGATCTGATAGTCCTGAAAAGCTGAAGGAAGGACTGCATGAGGATTCATAATAGGGGAAATTGTCAGGAAACTGTCATTTGTTTCCCTACGACTCATATAATTAGCAGTATCTGACAAATGACATTCAGCTTAGTGTGTAATGCAAAAGAAATATTATTATATTATAACATATATTATGTACACACACACACACACACACTTTGTAATTTGCTGTGAGTTCACTGACTCCATGGACTGCTCCTGAAAACAGAATATTTCCACATTCGCACAGATCTGATAGTCCTGAAAAGCTGAAGGAAGGACTGCATGAGGATTCATAATAGGGGAAATTGTCAGGAAACTGTCATTTGTTTCCCTACGACTCATATAATTAGCAGTATCTGACAAATGACATTCAGCTTAGTGTGTAATGCAAAATAAATATTATTATATTATAACATATATTATGTACACACACACACACACACACATATATATAGAATATATATACGGCCACATTTTCTCTGACTTTCTTACTAGTTGCTTCTTCAGAAGCAGTTTAAAACTAATCTGAAACAGGGCAGAAGTCAATAAAACTGCCAGGGATCAGGGCTAAACAAAATTTATCCTGTAGCCCCAACAACACAATGTAGGAAGGCAGAGGTGGAGAAATCTTTTACTGCCAAAGCAACAACAACAGATTTGTAATTTGCTGTGAGTTCACTGACTCCATGGACTGCTCCTGAAAACAGAATATTTCCACATTCGCACAGATCTGATAGTCCTGAAAAGCTGAAGGAAGGACTGCATGAGGATTCATAATAGGGGAAATTGTCAGGAAACTGTCATTTGTTTCCCTACGACTCATATAATTAGCAGTATCTGACAAATGACATTCAGCTTAGTGTGTAATGCAAAAGAAATATTATTATATTATAACATATATTATGTACACACACACACACACACACATATATATATACAGTATATATATATAGAATGATTTCTGAAGGGTCATGTGGCACTGAAGACTGGAGTAATGATGCTGAAAATTCAGCTTTGCATCACAGGAACAAATTACATTTTAAAATATATCCAAATAGAAAACAGTTATTTAAATCAGTAATAATACTGTTTATAATAATACTGTTTGTTTATTTTTTAACTGTATTTTTGATTAAATGAATACAGTCTAAATGAGCATAAGAACCTTCTTTCAAAAACATAGAAAAAATCTTACCGACCCCACACTTTTTGAACGGTACTGTGAATTTAAAAAAATCTACATTTGGCTTATACTGAAATGAAAATATCATTAAATATCATGCATTATATTTCTGACAGAATTTAGCTTGGTCTTTGTCCCTGTGCTTTTCTGTCCCTGTGCGTTCTGTTTCCTTATACTAGTTAAAGAATTGTTTGCCATTTACTTAGAATGACCCAATAACACTGTGATGTGACCCATTATTTTTCTTGTTTACAGTGCATATGCATGCTTTACATATTTAGTTGCAGTTTTATGATTCGTTGTTTATTGTGTTAAAGCAATAGTGACGTTCTTTTTTAGCAGCATCATATGACCCCTTTAAGCATAATCTTGAAAAACCTGCACCAAAAGTGCCATCACAACTAGTAAAACACCAAGACAGACGTGACACTGGCAGACACTAAACAGACAGCATAACGGCCACATTTTCTCTGACTTTCTTACTAGTTGCTTCTTCAGAAGCAGTTTAAAACTAATCTGAAACAGGGCAGAAGTCAATAAAACTGCCAGGGATCAGGGCTAAACAAAATTTATCCTGTAGCCCCAACAACACAATGTAGGAAGGCAGAGGTGGAGAAATCTTTTACTGCCAAAGCAACAACAACAGATTTGTAATTTGCTGTGAGTTCACTGACTCCATGGACTGCTCCTGAAAACAGAATATTTCCACATTCGCACAGATCTGATAGTCCTGAAAAGCTGAAGGAAGGACTGCATGAGGATTCATAATAGGGGAAATTGTCAGGAAACTGTCATTTGTTTCCCTACGACTCATATAATTAGCAGTATCTGACAAATGACATTCAGCTTAGTGTGTAATGCAAAAGAAATATTATTATATTATAACATATATTATGTACACACACACACACACACACATATATATATACAGTATATATATATAGAATGATTTCTGAAGGGTCATGTGGCACTGAAGACTGGAGTAATGATGCTGAAAATTCAGCTTTGCATCACAGGAACAAATTACATTTTAAAATATATCCAAATAGAAAACAGTTATTTAAATCAGTAATAATACTGTTTATAATAATACTGTTTGTTTATTTTTTAACTGTATTTTTGATTAAATGAATACAGTCTAAATGAGCATAAGAACCTTCTTTCAAAAACATAGAAAAAATCTTACCGACCCCACACTTTTTGAACGGTACTGTGAATTTAAAAAAATCTACATTTGGCTTATACTGAAATGAAAATATCATTAAATATCATGCATTATATTTCTGACAGAATTTAGCTTGGTCTTTGTCCCTGTGCTTTTCTGTCCCTGTGCGTTCTGTTTCCTTATACTAGTTAAAGAATTGTTTGCCATTTACTTAGAATGACCCAATAACACTGTGATGTGACCCATTATTTTTCTTGTTTACAGTGCATATGCATGCTTTACATATTTAGTTGCAGTTTTATGATTCGTTGTTTATTGTGTTAAAGCAATAGTGACTTTTTCACTGAAGAAAGCAATATTATGGATAGAGGACTCATATTTGACCTGGAAGCAACAGTTTAAAGTTAAAAACATCTTAATGATGGACTTGTTTCTTACAAATATGCAGCTTTTCACTTCCCTTTAATTGATGGACTGGAGTGGTGTGGATTATTGTGATGTTTTTATCAGCTGTTTGGAATCTCATTCTGACGGCACCCATTCACTGCAGTGGAAACAAAAACTCATCTACATCTTGGATAGCCTGCGGGTGAGCAATTTTTCTTTTTTGGGTGAACTATTCCTTTAACAAGCAGCTATGTCTCATAAAGTGGCTCCTGTGTTAATATGGTACAATTGTGCTCGCTACAGAAGCAGGTTAAAGCAGGGGAAATTGCTGCCATTCCTCCTACTATATGTGTCAAACACACTTTGATAATGAGCAGATGATGAGGGAACATAATAAACTGCAGAAGAAAAATGTGCCTACACACATACTAAAACAAGAGGACAAAGAGAAGATAAGGGTAGTGCTCGTTCACTCATTTAGCTCATTTGTGCAACAAAAGGCTTTGATGGAAGGAGGTTTGCTTTGATCTGTTATCATTGCATGTGAGCTGCAGACAAGACGTACCGCTGTGATCCCCCGTTGCGCATGGGAAAATAGTCGTCTGTTCATTGCTAATGTGTGTCCCAGTGTGTTTGGAAAATATCTGCATGTGTCAGCATTTTAACCACAGAGGTACTCATTTTCCCTCATGGGTCCTTAACAGCTAACAGGTTTCCTGAGAGTAAAGTAACAAATAAAAATAGTTTTTTTTTGAAGAAATCTGAGAATAGTGCATTAAGGAAGTCCGTTTCCACCACTGAATAAGAAATAAAAAAAGAGAACAATTCTGACTTTTTTCTTAGTATTGTGTTATATAAACTCGCAATTGCAAGTTATAAAGTCAGAATTGCATAATATAAACTCCCAATTGCAAGAAGTCAGAATTGTGAAAACTAAACTCGCAAGACTCGCAAATCAGAATTGCAGGATAGGCATTTTTTCTCGCAATTCTGACTTTTTCCTCACAATTGCATGATATAAACTTGCAATTCTGACTTCTTTTCTCAGAATTATGAGATATAAACTCGCAATTGCAAGTAATAGAGTCCAATTCTGAGGAAAAAAGACACTACTATTTTCTTACAGTTGCAAGTTTTTATCTCACAAGTGTGACTTTATTTCTCAGAATTGCGAGATTATATCTCACAGTTCTGACTTTATAACTTGCAATAACGACTTTATATCTCACAATTCTGAGAAAAAATGTCAGAATTGCAAGATGTAAACTCCCAATTGTGAGAAAAAAAGTTAAAACTGTGAGATAAAGTCGCAATGACCTTTTTATTTTTATTCAGTGGTGAAAACAAGATTCCATTGCAAAGCAAGCAAAATGAGTAAAAAAGCAATAAATGTCAGAATTGTGGGAATTATGAAATTTGTTTCTCGCAATTGCGAGTTTATATCTCACAATTATGACTTTTTTCTCAGAATTGTGAGATATAAACACAACTGCGAGTTATAAAGTCCAATTTGGAGGGAAAAAGATGTATTTTCTTACAGTTGCAAGTTTATATCTCACAGTTCTGACTTTATAACTCACAATTACAAGTTTATATCTCACAATTCTGGGGGGAAAAAGTCAGAATTGCAAGATGTATACTCACAATTGCGAGAAATACCGTTTCTCCAGGGTTTTTTTTCAACTGCTTACACACATTTTCAAAACTTTGCCTCTTTTTTTCAAAACTCAAAACACACAAATCAAAGAATTGCACACACAAAATGCAAAAAGCCTCACATCTCTTGTAAAATGAAGCACTGCATTCAAAATATCACATAATGATAACACATCTCAAAAGCAAACATTCGTCTTACGTTGCAAACTCCTTTGCCATAATATTATATTTTGGGATATATATACACAGTTATTCAAAACCTAAAGCTCTTCTTTAATGAGCTCCTATGTACATTTCTGTTCAAGATTGAAAGAAATTGGCAGAGATATGTTGAAAAATGTATGGTAAACACAAAAGCAAGATTGAAACCAAATTTTTTTTTTACTGTAAGCATTTGTGGTTGTGAATACAGTATTACACAGTATAAAAGAAAAGAAATACATCAACCATGTGTAGCTGTGTAGATGTGTATTTATAGGCCTATTCTAAAGTAAAGCAATGAGTGTTTGCACATGTAAGGAGTTAGTGTAAAGCACTGGTGAATTAGTGTGTGGTTTTGCAGATTTGGTGTGTGGTTCTGGAGTTTGATGCTGCCATTCCTCCTACTATATGTGTCAAACACACTTTGATAATGAGCAGATGATGAGGGAACATAATAAACTGCAGAAGAAAAATGTGCCTACACACATACTAAAACAAGAGGACAAAGAGAAGATAAGGGTAGTGCTCGTTCACTCATTTAGCTCATTTGTGCAACAAAAGGCTTTGATGGAAGGAGGTTTGCTTTGATCTGTTATCATTGCATGTGAGCTGCAGACAAGACGTACCGCTGTGATCCCCCGTTGCGCATGGGAAAATAGTCGTCTGTTCATTGCTAATGTGTGTCCCAGTGTGTTTGGAAAATATCTGCATGTGTCAGCATTTTAACCACAGAGGTACTCATTTTCCCTCATGGGTCCTTAACAGCTAACAGGTTTCCTGAGAGTAAAGTAACAAATAAAAATAGTTTTTTTTTGAAGAAATCTGAGAATAGTGCATTAAGGAAGTCCGTTTCCACCACTGAATAAGAAATAAAAAAAGAGAACAATTCTGACTTTTTTCTTAGTATTGTGTTATATAAACTCGCAATTGCAAGTTATAAAGTCAGAATTGCTCAAGATTGAAAGAAATTGGCAGAGATATGTTGAAAAATGTATGGTAAACACAAAAGCAAGATTGAAACCAAATTTTTTTTTTACTGTAAGCATTTGTGGTTGTGAATACAGTATTACACAGTATAAAAGAAAAGAAATACATCAACCATGTGTAGCTGTGTAGATGTGTATTTATAGGCCTATTCTAAAGTAAAGCAATGAGTGTTTGCACATGTAAGGAGTTAGTGTAAAGCACTGGTGAATTAGTGTGTGGTTTTGCAGATTTGGTGTGTGGTTCTGGAGTTTGAGTGTCAGGTTTCAGAAACTGTGTGACAAGTAAAGATTTGGTGTGTAAGCAGTTGAAAAAACCATAAAGTCAGAACTGTGAGATAGAAACTGTGAGATCAGTGGCGGAAACAAGCTTCCATAGTACAAAGCCCAAGCAAAATGAGTATAAAAGCAATACATGTCTGATTCATCCCTTCGATGTTAGCGTCGGATCAGTCCTATACATTGTGCAAATCACTGCTGACGTTTATACCTGTCTTTAGTGAAGTAAATAACTGTCTGGATGAATTATTATGGCTCAGGTTGTCGTGAGACTCTGTGCTGTACTGAAGTGCTTGTCACGCTGTGACAGTTGAAATGTTCAATGCCACCAGGGCCCCAAAGTAAACAGTCTGTGCTCGAATTTAAGTTTCTACTCAGACGGTTGACACTTCACGCTTTCATGACCTTGTTTGGTTTAATAATGCCTTGCTTATTTACTTGTGTTTTGAAATAGTAATCACTGCAGGACTTCAGCATTCGCTCACAAGGGAGCTGTCACAATCAAAACACAAGTTCCCACACAAGAGCACTCAAATGGGAAATTATTCAGGTACAGATTGATATATGAAAGGAAGGGACAGCGATTAAAAGGATCATTCATTCACATGTCAGGTTAGTTTTAATAACAAAACTACATTAACTTTTAAGTGGTCATATCAAAATTTCTTTAAATGAATTATTTATTTATTTATTACTCCCCATGAGTATCTATGTATTTATTTTTACAGTATATGCAGTGTTCAAACGTTTGGGTCCGTCATATTTTTTATGTTTTTGAATGTATTCTTTTATTCTTAGCCAGGCTGCATTAATTTGATAAAAAATACAGTAAAATCAGTAATATTGTGAAATATTATTACAATTTAAAAGAATTGTTTTCTATTTGGATATATTTTAAATTGTAATTTATTCCTGTGATGCAAAGCTGAATTTTCAGCATCATTACTCCAGTCTTCAGTGACACATGATCCTTCAGAAATCATTCTAATAGGCTGATTTAGATTTTTTTTTCTTTCTTCAAATTTAGACTGTGGAAGAAGGTACAAAAGGATTATTTGAATAGACAAAGGAAATTTAGTTTCCTCATGATATGATCCCTTTAACAAGCCGATGAGTGAAGTTTGCATCAACTTAACTGTTCTTGATGTTTTTTAGACAGAAACGCTGAGCTCATCCACATGTTCAACTTACAACTGCGGCAAACTACAACACATGTATTCACTCACACAATCATGTTCTCTGTCTCCCTCCCTCACTCTCTCCGTCTGTCTCCTGTCCACCTACACACATAGAAAACCATGTCTTTCTGTCTCTCTGATAAAGAGGTCTGCAAAGGAAGTGATTTCTCAGTGCTGATGCCAACTGGTTGGCACTGGATTCCCGTCTGACACTCAACTATAAAAGCTGCACAAATATGCTGACACTCTCACTGCTGGCCAATTTGATCTTTGATACTATTAGAAAAACAAGCCTGAGCCAAAGCCTCACTCAGAGATTCCTGCTCCATCTGGCACTGACGCTACAAACTAGTGTTATAGACGGCAAATCATAACCTGCATATGCACACAATGAGAGGTACCAGTGTATTATGTGCTTTATTTGATTATATGTGACCCTGGACCACAAAACCAGTCATAAGGGTAAATTTTTCGCAATTGAAATTTATACATCATCTGAACGTATTTTTGGGCTATTGCTACAAATATACCCCAGCGACTTAAGACTGGTTTTGTGCTCCAGGGTCACATATATCAATGAGATTAATACCCAATATCGTCAGATAAAAAACATAATACAGATATATTGTGCATTCCCAATATGATAAGGAAGTGATCATATAAAATATTTAAATGAGCTTAAATAAATCAATTAAAATATATACCTTTCTGTGTCAAGTGGGAAAATTATCAAAAAAAATAATCGTAATCAGTATTTTTGTCATAAAAAAGATGAATTTACTTCTGGGGCACTTCTTTACTTCGGGAGTAAACGTAATATTACTTCTTTTTTTTTAGATATTCGTTATTCGTATATTTTAGATATTAATGTTTTTTTTTGTTTTTTTTTGCGATCGCGATTTATCGCATCCAAAATAAAAGTTTGTGTTTACATAATATATGTGTGTGTACTGTGTATATTTATTACGTATATATAAATACACACACATACAGTATATATTTAGAAAATATTTACATGTAAATATTTATGTTTATATAATTTATATTGAAAATATATTTAATATATAAATATAACATATTTTTCTTAAATATACACATGCATATGTGTGTGTATTTATATATACATAATAAATATATACAGTACACAC
>NW_015651555.1:826614-838483 GCF_001515625.1 Sinocyclocheilus rhinocerous | reverse complement strand
TAAACTAGGGGTGCCCAAACTCGGTCCTGGAGGGCCGGTGTCCTGCAGAGTTTACCCCTGATGTAAACACAAACTTTTATTTTGGATGCGATTAATCACGATTAATTGATTTGACAGCAAAAAATATGTTTGAATATTTTTACTGTAAAATGAGACAAATACTGATTAATAGTGATTTTTTTTTGTAGTGTGGCATTTTATTTTTTAGTTAAAAAGAGGCAACTACTTTAAGCAAAACTAGCCAGCTGTGTGTGTAAGAGAGAGAAAGTAAAAGAGACTAGGCTCAGAGACTAGCTAGTACACACATATCAGTTTCACTGCAGCCCATACAGTGTGCCTTTACTGCTGATTCCAGACCAGAGTGCAGTCTATTCTTGGAAAAGGTTGGAAACCCCAGGAGATGCAAGACTGGAAATGGAGTAATAAAAACCATTACGCCTATGGGATGTCCCCACTTTTCACAAAAACAAACCTGTGTGTGTGTGTGTGTGTGTGTGTGTGAGCAAACGTGTGCAGTGTGTTCATGCATAAATCTGCTCCTGACTTTGCATAAGGACTCTGAAACTAGATAGCATTTAAGAGCTCCAGCACCAAACCCCAAAGGCTCTTGGACCAGATTCAGCACCTCTGGCATCAAGCGCTCTGTGCTGCACTCTCTGCATAGGCTCTTAAGTTGATTGGTGGCCACATCACAGTGTGTCTCAAAGTTTATAATATATGATCCGTCCTGAAGTGTTTAAAGGTATACGCTGTGCCACCAGGCCAACATTATTTTATTGCCACATGTGATAGAGGCACAATCATTCAGACTGGTCTGATGATATCTGTGTCCGGTCATTGAAATAAAATAGATGATAAATTCCCAGTTCTGTTTTCACCTAATGAAAAGGCTCTTTTTCCCTTGATATTTTTTAAATGATTATGAGTATAGCTGAATTAAAATGAAATCTCTGTACTATGTGAATTATTCTTGCTAGACAACAATGATATGGTTTATACTGTAGCTCTACATTCTTACTGTACATAAACAACTGTTTTTATTCCCTGTTTATATACAACTGTTCAAAAGTTGGGGTAACATTTTTTATTTGTATTTTAAAGAAATTAATAATTTTTTTAATTATAAGTAGTAAGTAAGTAAGTAATAAGTAGTTTATTCTCATTATCAAAGAATCCTGAAAAAAAAATGTGTCACGGTTTCCACATAAATATTAAGCAGTTTTCAACATTGATCAAATTAATCTTTGCATCACAAGAATAAATTACATTTGAAAATATATTAAAATAGAAAACGGTATTTTAAATTATAATAATATTTCACAATATTACTGTTTTTGTCACAATTCCGAGTTTTTTTCTCACAACTTTATACCCCACAATTCAGATTTTGTTTCTCACAATTCAGATTTTTTTTCCTCAGAATTGTGAGATATGAACTCAGAATGATTTCTTTCTTACAATTACGATTTTGCAATTCTGAGAAAAAAGTTTAATTGTGAAGTATAAAGAGTTGCGAGAAATAAAATACTTTTTTCCTCTGAATTCTGAGTTTGCATATGATAATTAGTGTTTTTGTTTCTGCCACTGAATAAAAAATAAAAAAAGTAATTGCTACTTTTTATCACATAATTCTGACTTTTTTTTTTATCACAATTGATAACTCACAATTCTGAGTAAATACATATCACAATTCTGATTTTTTTTTCTCAGAATTGTGAGCCAAAAAGTTGCAACCTTTATTTATTTATTTTTATCCCGTGGCGGAAACAAGCCTTCATATATATCTCATAAGGAATGTTGAGGGAAACATCTGGGACAAAGTTTGATACTTAAAGGAAACACAACTGAGAACTTATTGAAATAAATGTGCTTTTCACACTTGCACAATAACATTTTCTGCTGGATAAAGCTGGGAAGTATTACACATTGATGTGTTTGCATATTGAAAAGGAAAACAGTTCTTGAGTGCTGGTGCCTGTGATGGGTAACATCAGCCTGATTTTCATTAAAAAACTCTGAATTCTCAAGGAGTGAAAGGGCACGACATAAAAAAAAAAAACATTAAGAATAAACCCACAGGAGCTGATGGCAGTGATCCCCAGAGCAGCGGGAGGACCCACAACTGGAATTAAGACAGAGACTTTTGCATAAATCTGGATGGTAATCTCTCACTCAGATGATGAGATTGTCGCTCTCGCTTGCACTAATCCTCCTGAAGGAATCCGAAGATTACAAGCATCTCGAGAATACCTTGCTGGAAACGATTGATGCCTCTCTGATTAGTGTCTGACGGCAACAGGGCCTTAAACACAAGTTTGGTATGTACAATGGGATTTATCTACACAAATGGAAGGAAGGGGGTGGAGAGACAGAGAGATGGTGGCATACATTTGGTTAAAATAAACAAGCCTAACCTGTATTTGTGTTTTATATAACTTAAAGGGATATTTCCCCCAAAAATGAAAACATTGTCATAATAAACTTACCATCAAGTCGTTCCAAATCTGACCTCCTTTCATCTGTGTAATACAAAAGAAGTTATTTTGAAGAATGTTTACACAGCCTTTACCCATACAATGAAAGTCAATGGGGTCCAAAACAACTATGAACATCACTGACTTTCATTATATGACCATCTTCTTTTGTGTTCCACAAGAAAGAATGTCTATACTACAGCTGCATAATTAATCAAAATAAAACCAAAATTATGATATGGCGATAATCAAATTGCAAAGGCTGTGATTTAATTAAATGAATGTTTTATATATCTATATTAAATAGATATATGGGATTTTGCGTTTCAAAGTGAAGTGTGGCTCTGTGTTCATTTACACGCGAGCAGCTCTTTATCCACTGGTGTTTGCAGTGTCTCAGAGCGGCTCCACACAAACTCCATCTCTGCATCTGCTTTGAGTTTGGGTCACTTTAACATGCATCAAAATAAGTGTTTGATGGTTTTGCATTTGCAAATGAAAAAATTTGTATTGTAATTTTACAATTGTAATGTAAAATAAAATTATTATTATTATTATTATAATTTTTAAAATACTCATTTTTATTTTACAGTTTAAATGTTTAATTATATTTTACTGTGTACATTTTAAATTATTATTTATTATTATTACTCATTATTTTATAGCCACATTGATTGTATTGATATTCACAATTGATATTCACAACATTTTGTCCAAAATGTGCAGCAACAAACAAGCATTGCGAACTTGGAATTTTTTTAATTGTACATGCATTTCTTTCTTCTGTGGAACACAAAAGAAGATATCCTGAAGAATGTTGGTAACTATACAGTTTCCCAGTGACTTCCAATTTATTTTTGTTTGTACAATGGAAGTCACTGGGAAACTGTATAGTTACCAACATTCTTCAGGATATCTTCTTTTGTGTTCCACAGAAGAAAGAAATGCATAATGGTTTGGAATGACCTGAGGGCGCGTAAATGATGACAGAGTTTTTATTTTTGGAGTGGGCTATCACTTTAAGTTCCCTTTCTTTGTTGCGTTCTGGTCAAAGCTCTCATTTGTGGTTTTCCCACTGCTTCCTATAGTAAGATATTCAGGGAGTAATAAATAAATAACACAAATTGACAATGCAGCAAGCCTTCTAAATATCCCAGAAGCAGCTAGATTAATGAGAGACACCAACAGAACACACTTCTATTGTGAGAATGCCAAGCAGTCTATATAAAGGATTGTTATTCTATCGCTGCACATAGGACACGCTGCACTCCTTCATGCATTGCTAATGTAATGCCTGTAGTGCTCCATTTCCAAACATGCCTGATGCCTTATGCTGCTTTATGCATACACACACACACACACAAACCTCCATGCAAAAAACAACACCAAACGGCTGTATGTTGAGCTTAAGGTTATGGAAATCCCCACAATGATATGAATACACATGTGTGTGTTTGTGTTTGTCACCTAGATACAGTGTTTTTAAACACACGAAATAATGCCTTCTGTCACTTCAAAAAATGCCAAAAGTATTCAAAAGTAATCATTGTTAGGGTAAATTAATTCTAATGAGTTTCATTTCATTTGAATCAGTGCTAGGGCAGGTGCTCCTCTACATAGTAGCATCGCAAACGTTGTGTGTTTATGTAGGGGAAGGTTAGTGAAGCTGAGTGACATATTATATAAAGATACTGTAAGATATTCTTCTGTATCATTTCCAGAGGACATACACACATTATACACTTACACACTCGCTCATATCACACACACACACACACACACACACTCATCACAGGTCATCTCTTCTCCAATGCACACATGAACACGCTTTCCACAGTCCTGCATCTTTACTTACAACACAATATCTCAAATACTAACGCAATAATACAAGATTATAGGGGATGTGCATTGCAGAAGCGCTTGTCTTCAAAAAGTATCCAATAAAAGCTGTTAATGTGTCTTAAGTTTGATCTCAGTGCAATCTCTCTTGGTCTATCACATCTTGTTTTGCCTTTATCCGCTTGAATGCTGGAGTGCCTGCTTGACGAGGCATCGCGAACGAACAGAGGATTTGGAAGATGAGAGATTCGGTGAGTGCGTGTATGAGGGGAGGGGATTAATATCCTGAATCGTGGCAGTAGATGGGATTTTTTTCACTATTGTCTGCCGTAGACCTCTCAACGTAACACGATCATGTAAATGAAACCACATCCATTGTTGCATGCGGAAAAGTGAGAAGCTGCGGTGCAATACATACAGTGTTCCACTGCGTTCTGCACTGTGAGTTGCAACATTTATGCATGCATGTTTCTTTACACTCTTGAAATAAAGTTTCTAAAAGGTCTAAAATGCCACAGAAGAACTACATTTTGGGTTCCACAAAGAACCAAAAATCCTTTTTCCACACACACACACACACACACACACTCATCACAGGTCATCTCTTCTCCAATGCACACATGAACACGCTTTCCACAGTCCTGCATCTTTACTTACAACACAATATCTCAAATACTAACGCAATAATACAAGATTATAGGGGATGTGCATTGCAGAAGCGCTTGTCTTCAAAAAGTATCCAATAAAAGCTGTTAATGTGTCTTAAGTTTGATCTCAGTGCAATCTCTCTTGGTCTATCACATCTTGTTTTGCCTTTATCCGCTTGAATGCTGGAGTGCCTGCTTGACGAGGCATCGCGAACGAACAGAGGATTTGGAAGATGAGAGATTCGGTGAGTGCGTGTATGAGGGGAGGGGATTAATATCCTGAATCGTGGCAGTAGATGGGATTTTTTTCACTATTGTCTGCCGTAGACCTCTCAACGTAACACGATCATGTAAATGAAACCACATCCATTGTTACATGTGGAAAAGTGAGAAGCTGCCGTGCAATACATACAGTTCCACTGCGTTTTGTACTGTGCGCTGCAACATTTCTGCATGCACATTTCTTTACACTCTTAAAACAAAGGTTCCAAAAGGGTGTTTTATAGAAGAAAAAAATAGAATAACCTTTAAGTGAACAGTTCTTAAAACCAGTGGTTCTCAATTCCAGTCCTCGTGACCCGCCGCTCTGCACATTTTCTCAGCAATTTAACACATCTTAACAGGGTTCATACAGTTGATAATGCAGTACTCTGGCTATTCTTGCCCATAATTACATAATAATGATAGAATGTACAAGCCCTGTGCAGTGGATCAACACCTCTGACTCAGTCGGTTACTCAGAGTATCGATTTATGCTCTGTGGTAAAGAAACCCTTTAGAGGAGGATCATAAACATGCTTGAAGAAGCTCTGCAAGGCCACCTGAGACGAGGAGGGTAATGAGAGGGAATATTCATGTGGCTGCAAACACATTTTACAAGAGGTGTGTATTTTATAGCACGTAAGAGACCTGGTAGCCTAAAAGTTTACTGGCACTGTTCATCAAGATGAATCCATCTCACATGTCTTAAACGGACAGTTCACCCAAATTCATCAAACCTGTATGACTTTCTTGCTTCTGTGGAACACAAAAGAAGATATTTCAAAGAATGTTGGGGTCTAAGCAACATTGGACCCCACTCACTTGCATTGTGTCTCAAAATATCTTCTTTAATTAAGCAATTGGCAACAGAATTTTAATTTTTGGGTGAACTATCCCTTTAAATCTTATTGGAGTAAAATCATACTGTAGACATTCCATTCAAAACTGCATGACTCAGAATGGCCCTCAGCAGGGAGCTGATATTCACAGATGTGGATCATTTTTTAACACAGACGGTGAAGAATCCAAACTCATGATACTAGCAAAAATACATGCAAAGCACTGGAGAGAAAAAAAATCATTTGCTGTCAACACATATAGCTTCCACTCTATGAAATTTACTTAAATGATTTTAGCAAATGGCTGCAATATAACAAAGAGTGAAAAATTTAAGGGGGTCTGAATACTTTCCGTACCCACTGTATAATAAATGGTAACAACTTACATTTTTACATATGCATAGGCTTTGCAGATCAGCTTCAGATACTCCTATGTCTTTCAAAGAACCTTTGTTTTAAGAGTATATGGGGTGAAATCACTATCATGTTTGACCAACACCCTTCTGAAGTGACTGTAGAAAAAGATCTCTGGTACATCAACTGTATAATGATTACTTTAAGTACATTTCATTACCTCATACGGTAAATACATTTACAAAATGTAAAACATCTTTTTTTATTGGTGTTACAACTTAGTAATAAGTATAGGTTTTAAAACTACTATAATGTGTAGCAGACAAACATGGGAATGTGTTATCAAAGTTTGAAACGCAAAATCATTGGAGTTACAGATGTTGAAACAAGGGTTACACCCCTTACACGTTCTACCCAATGTGAACTTTTGATGTATATTATATAATTGTGCTACATGTATTATTAACTGCTGAAAGTTATTGTAAAGTCTCACCAAATTAACTTTTGATCACTTTTATTATAGGAGCCACGCACACTTACCGCCTGTTCGATGGCGCATCTTTCTTTTGCTTTTTATTCATCACAGCAGGGACACAGTTCGTGAGCTCGGTCCAGTCCGCGTGCAAACCGCAACTCCAGCCCGTGGAGAACCGCGAGAAGAGCCACGACTCCGCTTTGCCGGGTCGGTGACACGTGCATTTCTTCTGGCCGGAGCGGCAGTCGCACGGGCGTTCCAGGTGGATGTTCCGCACCAGGTGCCTCCCGAACGTCGTTCCTCCGGTCTTCTGGATGTGGAGGAACACGATCACGTCGTTCTCCTTGATGTCGAAATCCACGTGGCGATCGAGGTCCTCGCGCGTGAAGTTGAATTTAGACGGGAATCTAAACGGAGCATCCTCGTCTGGATCCGGACACTTTCTCTTGACGTCTGCTGGATATTTGGAGAACGGAAAACTCTCTCCATTACCAAACCGACAGGACGTGCTGCCCGCAGGACAGATGTACTGATAGCCGATCATGACAAATAAAACGGTCAAAACAGGAACTAAAAGGAGTTTGTTGGATTTATCATCCATTGCAAAGACAATGGATCGTATGATCACGCCATTGGTGATGCTGTCGCCGCTGAATGAGTCCTCCAGGTGCTTTCCACGGATGCTGCTCGCAGGCAAAGTCTGATCCGGCAAGACGAGCGTCTCAACGCAGACGAGCACAGCCTTCAGTTAGATCATAGTTACATAAAGGACAGTTGGACCGTCAAATCCAAGACAGAAAGGAAAAACCAGCCTTGCGTTTCCACATTGTACTAAACTTTGAACATCCATCTGCAGTGCAGGTCGTCTCTATGTTTAACGTAAATTTTAGCCGTCCTCGTCCGATAGATTATAACGTGAGGCTTGGCTGTGGAGATGAGATCCGGACCCATTGTAAAACACATCCAAAGATCCGCTCCGTCGCGCCGAGCTTTAGCGCTGATTGCGCTGCTTTGTAATGCAGGTTCTGAGATGAGCTTTAAGAAGTTGAGTTCCTGTTGTAACTTGCTTATCGTGTGAGGAGAGAGAGAGAGAGAGAGAGAGAGAGAGAGGGGTTAAGTGGGATAGTTAGAGTTGATCACCATTACAGTGGGTGGAAAAGAAGCACACACTGATGGTGCAAAATACCATCAAATTCTTGAGGAAAATCTGCTGCCTTCTGCCAGAAAGTTGTCAATAAGAATAAGCTTTACCTTGAAACATGACAATGGCCCCTATGCATGGGCCGGTATGAGATTTTGACGGTATGATAAAAAAAAATATCACGGTATTGTCGTTACAGCTCTAAAATTTATTTTTAAATGACTGGGTAAATAAAAAAAAATTTCCGCTGAACAGAATATATTTTGTTTTTGAGCAACATACAGAATATTAGGAACAGTAGAATTTGTTTATTTTTTCTTTGATTTGTTTCCTAAAATATTTCTACACTTTCAGTCTTTGAGGAGACATGAAAAACAGCGCATACCGCAGGAACGGTATAACGGAAAATATTAGCGGTTTTGAAACCGTGACATTTTCAAATCGCGGTATACCTTGAAACCGGTAATCGGCCCATGCCTAGACCCAAAACACACAGCAAAACTGAGCACACAGTGGTTGAAGGAGAAAAAGGTGAATGTCCTTGCATGGCCTAGTCAGAGTCCAGATTTAAAGCCCATTGAAAATCTGTGGAATGACTTGAAGACTGCAGTCCATAAATGGTCACCATCAAATTTAACTGAACTTGAGCAGTTCTGCAAAGAAGAGTGGGCACATATCACAAAGTCTAGATGTGCAAAGTTAGTAGAGACAAATCCCAACAGACTAAATACTGTAATTAAAGTAAAAGGGGGTTCAACAAAATACTGACACAAGTGATTCTGTTTTTTTATTTTTATTTTCTGACATGTTGGTGTTATATCTTTCACTTGGATGTTATAAGTTGCACTGCGTAAATACAGCTGGATAAAACAAAATCCGTGTCTTCATTTCAGGCTGCAAAGTAACAAACTGATTATTTTAATTAATAGATTATTTTAAAGGGGTTATTCTTTTCTATACCCACTGCATAACCAAATAAAGTCTAAATGTACCAAATGTACCCAAAAGTTAAGCGAAATTTCGCTTTTGGGGTCCTAAATCGATGGAGTGACAGCTCAATTCATGGGAAAACACTGGTGAGGAAAATGACAGAAATCTGAGGTAAAACCTGCTAATGTAATAAAAATGTAAAATGTCATTTAAAAATGTTAAAGAACAAGGAAAGATGATTTAGAAAATGAGTAAGATATTTTATGGAATAATATATGGAAGTGTTTAATCTTAATGGATATTTTAGGGAGAATTACCTACTTATTTTTCATTTAAGTGGATTTAATAAATGGATATTTAAACCTTTATGTAAGCCTATGTTGGCAAAAAAAAACTATAGTCAAGTACAAGTCCCTGTCTTGCTTGTTAAAGAGACAAAAAAGTGTTACACTTTGTGTCCTACTTTACCAGTATTGCCTGAAAAAAAAACAATCTGGGGTTTGGTCAGAAGAGGGTTTTTAATGTTCTTCTTTCCAGTGTTTGGAAGTTCTTAAATTTTGCTTCCCATAAATGTATAATGTCAGGTTCTATGGCATTTGGATTTAAATTGAAAGTGCAAGGAAATGTAAAATTTCCATTTCTTTTCTAATTGGTTCTAGTAAACCCATTACAATACTCCCTGGTGTCTCTTACCCCAAATAACCTCTCAGTCAGAGCTGTGGTGCAGAGAGTAGTGCATTGCTCCTGACATATGAAGCACTGCTGAGGCTTGTGGGAATCTATTGTGGAGCCTGGCCTGGGTCACACGTCCCGGTTCTGTTCACCCTCTCTCTTCCTGTACTCTTCTGTTGCTTCTCAACTGACCTACTAAATAAAGGCAAAAGGCTGATAAACAAAGTAAAAAAATCCCCCACTCAAATCAGTATTAAAAACAACATTTAGACATAACAGTGACTATTCAATAAGAGTAGGATATCTAAAAGTGAAGAGATCACGGTATGTGCAAATATAGCAACTTAGAAACTCATAATGCTTGATATTAGTGCTGTGAAATGATTAATCACAATTAATCGCATCCAAAATAAAAGTTTTTGTTTACATAATTTATGCATGTGTACTGTGTATATTTAGTATGTATATATAAATACACACACACACATGCATGCATATATTTAAGAAAAGTATGTTTTGTTTATACATAAAATATTTGTTATAATGTAAATTATGTATGAATATTAATATATATACATGTAAATATTTTTTCAATATATACATGTATGTTTGTGTATTTACATATACATAATAAATATACACAGTACACACACATATTATATAAACAAAAACGTTTATTTTGGATGCGATTAATCGCGATTAATTGTTTGACAGCACTACTTGATATCAATCAATCCACTGTTGTCCAAATAAATTATGACTGTACTTTGAATACAATACATAATTATTCTGGAGAGAATGATGGTCTTTCTACTTCAAAATTCCATGTTTAATTAAATGTGTTACTTGCTGTTTCTGTGTAATTGTATGTTAAATTTACTAGCAGATTTTGAGTAAAACTTGTTTCTACACTAATGTTTTTTCAGCTGCTTAATGTTAAATAGACAATGTGGGGTTTTTTTTTTTTTTTTGTCATTTTATGACATAGCAGTGAAGCAAATGTTGCACTTTTGGCCTTGATTTGCCTAATGATGCAATCATCCATTCATCCACAGCATATTTCTTTTTGAAAATGATTAAAAATGAAAACATCAGTATACAATTTTGATATTTTTTTCTAGCCATCAACCTGGCAGCATTTCAGCACCACGGACAGCTCTAAACAATAGCCCTATATTTGCAGATACTTTCCCATGCCATCAAATCTGTATCAATATATTGTGCTTTTCAAGACAATCTATAATTGAATCGAGTATTAGATAATCATTTGACAGTTTTACCTGTCAAAGATAAGACAACAAAGCAATAATTCAACCATTTGGGTTTTGTTGAACTTGCTGTAATCGAATGTCTGTATTTATCTCCAGGGCTCTTGTTGTGTAGAGCCTGTGGGGGTGGAAAAAAACATCTTGTTCCTCAAACCATTTAAATGGAGGTTTATAACATTTTCCCCACAACAATCACTAATGACCTAATAACTTCATAATAACTCCACCTCAAAATCACCCCCACTCCTTTTCATAACAAAGTGACCAATCCTGAGCTCAAATGCAATCTTTTTGATAAGGTTGGGTGAATGGTCAGAAGCAATGGGAGTCGAAAAGATTCTAGTTGCGATTTCTTCAGTTCTTTTAGTTACAGTTTTATTCATCTTGTGTAATACACAAGCACAGATAATTTCTCCCAGGATAATTAGAGATGCATCCGGCTTTGACAAGTTTAAGATTATTAGAGAGTGTATGGCTATGTCTGTGTAGATTCAAGGAAGTGGCTATCTTTGGAACGGTAAACATCTCATGAACACAGAGCTGGTAATTTATCATTTACATACATTAGTCATCAAGCACCACAGGAGCCTTGACAACAAGATGGGGACAATCATTCTCTTTTTTTTTTTTTTAAGACACGACACAGTCTGGAGGCTATTAATGGTTAGCTACCTTAAGTGTCACTGTTGACTTCTTATGTTACAAAATACAACATTTTCAAACGACATGCACAGACCTGATTCAGTGTGGATGCTTGAACAGGGTTTCTGCAGCTTTTATGAAGGTTAATTTAAGTCTTTTTAAAAGTTATTTTTTAAGAAATTCTAAGGAATAAAGGGAACGCAATAAGTCCATATGTTCTTTAAATGTAAATGTCTAGGGAGCACACAATGAATTGTATTAGCAAAATTTCAACACTTCCATTATTCTTTTATTTATTTCCAAAATAAATTGCTTAAGGCTTGAATA
>NW_015651555.1:806875-826604 GCF_001515625.1 Sinocyclocheilus rhinocerous | reverse complement strand
TACATATATATAATAGCAGTTAACATTTATTTTATTTCAAGTAACAATTGTTTTTATGATTTCAGTTTTAGTTAAATATAATTCAATTCAGTTCAAGTTTATTTGTATAGTGCTTTTCATGATGCAAATCGTTGCAAAGCAGCTTTACAAAAAATTAAAGTTTATAAGTAAATTTATCTTGATATATGTACTGGAAAACAAAACAAAAATACTAAGGAAAATTTTTTTTTTTTTTTGCAGTGCATGCTACATTTAGCACAGACCTGATTCAGTGTGGATGCTTGAACAGGGTTTCTGCAGCTTTTATGAAGGTTAATTTAAGTCTTTTTAAAAGTTATTTTTTAAGAAATTCTAAGGAATAAAGGGAACGCAATAAGTCCATATGTTCTTTAAATGTAAATGTCTAGGGAGCACACAATGAATTGTATTAGCAAAATTTCAACACTTCCATTATTCTTTTATTTATTTCCAAAATAAATTGATTAAGGCTTGAATACCTGCTCCCAACCACAGAACAGAGTTATTTTCATATATTTTTTACTATTATAGTTTTTCTTAAGATTTCGAATTAGATTTTATTTTTACATTTTATGTTTTCACTTTAGTTTTAGTTAACGTTTTAGTAATTTTGTTGTGTTTTTCTCCTTTTATATGTTTTAAAATGTCTTTATAGTTTTTATTAATTTTATGTATTAGTTTTAATTTATTTAGTTCTATTTATTTTAGTACTTCAAGTTAAATCAAATGAAAATGAGAAATGTAGCTGAAATAAAATGTCTTTTATTTCTGGTAAAAATATCTAGGCATTCTTAAATCAAGCTACGTTTACTCCAAAAGCAAAATGACAAGATATTATATCTTGCTTTCTGAACAAAAAGTATAAAAATTAAGTGAGTTTTTGCTTACTACAAGAAAAAGATGTATTTTTATTTTTGTTATATTATTATTATTATTTTTTTTTTTCTGCTTTCTGTTTTTTGGAAAACAAAACTCATTTAGCTTTTTTTTAGTAAATATGTCTTGATTGAATAATGTGTAGTTGTATTGGGAAAACAAAACAAAAATACTAAGGAAAATTTTTTTTTTTTTTTTGCAGTGCATGCTACATTTAATGCCGTGGTTTTATACATTCAAAACTTTTGCCCCAATTTAAGACTTTTTAAGGCCTTAATTTGTTGAGGAGAAAATTAAGACTTATTTAATACCTGCAGAAACCCAATTTTTAAAAAAGCAATGAAAATTATAAATTGTACAAACAAAACTAACTGAATACATTTGTGAGACAAGAATAGATGATTTTTCCTTGGAAATTGGTGGAAATGAAACATTTGCATACAATATGTTGCTGGCGAATAATACACAGTACCTGTGAGAATGGATATGTGTGACTCACAGTACGATTTGATATCATAATAAAGCAAGAAGCATCAACACTGACAACATAAAAGCTCCTATGCTCACAGTACGCTCTCCGCTGAAGCAGCACCTTGCAAATGTGTAGTCCTGCGGTTTTGAGAGAAATCCATACAGGACTTTGATTAATGCAGCAGCTATGAGCTTTAGTCCTGCATTCCCCCAGCTGAGAGAAGTAATCAGTGTTCTTGTTCTGCCTGCACAGAGAGACAAAGAAAGAGAGACTACAGAGGGAAGGGGGCGTTAGCAGAGGCCCAGTATACATAATCGTGATGTTTCCCTTGTTTGTTTGATTATGTGGTTTGCTAATGCTGACTATTAAGCTTCCCAGGGGGCCTCAGAGAAAGTGATTGAAAATGGGAGGTTGCTCAGAGGGGGGTTTACTGACTTACTGCAACACACTTCAGTGCCTCTGCCGCTTTTGAGGTTCATAACCTTGCTGTTTTTTTTTTGGAGAGCACTCCTCTAGATTACTTGTCTGACATTACAATAGTCAGGAAGGGTTTGTGTATTCTCAGAAATTTCAAATTAAATCATTCGACATAGGTTGAGTCAGACCTCTTTATGGTTTAAAACATTTAAGCCAAATAGTTCAGCCCCCAAAATGAGCAGTTCTTTGAAATATTTACTCACCCACATGTCATTCCAAACCAGAGATGTGCAAAAGTGGATTTCCAAAAAATAAATGTAAAAATGTCGATAAATAAATCAGTTTGTGGAAGGCTCGTCGACTTGTCAACCATCCTGATAATCACTTTTGCAAATGCTGTTATTTTCAATAACAGTATTGGTATTATTAACTAAAACTAAAATGAAAACTATTAAAAACATTTATGTTAATAAAATAAAATAAATGTTAAACGAAATTCAATTAAATCATAAAAAATGTAAAAAAAAATAAAGAACTGTTTATTCAGATGTTCAGTTGCCATGGGACCATTTCTAATTTTATTCTTGTTTCGTTTTCTAAACTTACTAAAACTGAAAATAACTAAACTGAAACAATAATATTTTTTTTTTTAAAAACAACAAAAACAACATTATTAAAACTTAAATGAAAATGAAAACGGAAAATATAAAAATAAAAACTAATTCAAAATATTAATATATACTATAACATATTATATAAATGATACAAATTACTACATTATATATGAAACTAAAATAACTGCTGTCGACTTCAAAAGGACAAAAAACTAAACAAAAATCATCTTAAATGTATGTCTCTATTGAACATTATTTCATGTCTTCTGTAATCAAATGAAAACGTTATTTCTAAATGTATGTTTAAACATTTAAAATGTCTATTTTTTATGTATTAAGAATGTTATGAGAATGTTGAATGTTCTCTCAACGCTTAAAACCCCCCTTTTTTATATTTAAAGAACATTTTCTCTTAGAGGAACATTCCATTTCATCATTTTCAAACTGCTATGAAACTGTTATTTCTCAATGTTTTTTACATTTTCAAAATGCCCAATTTTTTTTATAAGTACGATTTGATATCATAATAAAGCAAGAAGCATCAACACTGACAACATAAAAGCTCCTATGCTCACAGTACGCTCTCCGCTGAAGCAGCACCTTGCAAATGTGTAGTCCTGCGGTTTTGAGAGAAATCCATACAGGACTTTGATTAATGCAGCAGCTATGAGCTTTAGTCCTGCATTCCCCCAGCTGAGAGAAGTAATCAGTGTTCTTGTTCTGCCTGCACAGAGAGACAAAGAAAGAGAGACTACAGAGGGAAGGGGGCGTTAGCAGAGGCCCAGTATACATAATCGTGATGTTTCCCTTGTTTGTTTGATTATGTGGTTTGCTAATGCTGACTATTAAGCTTCCCAGGGGGCCTCAGAGAAAGTGATTCAAAATGGGAGGTTGCTCAGAGGGGGGTTTACTGACTTACTGCAACACACTTCAGTGCCTCTGCCGCTTTTGAGGTTCATAACCTTGCTGTTTTTTTTTTGGAGAGCACTCCTCTAGATTACTTGTCTGACATTACAATAGTCAGGAAGGGTTTGTGTATTCTCAGAAATTTCAAATTAAATCATTCGACATAGGTTGAGTCAGACCTCTTTATGGTTTAAAACATTTAAGCCAAATAGTTCAGCCCCCAAAATGAGCAGTTCTTTGAAATATTTACTCACCCACATGTCATTCCAAACCAGAGATGTGCAAAAGTGGATTTCCAAAAAATAAATGTAAAAATGTCGATAAATAAATCAGTTTGTGGAAGGCTCGTCGACTTGTCAACCATCCTGATAATCACTTTTGCAAATGCTGTTATTTTCAATAACAGTATTGGTATTATTAACTAAAACTAAAATGAAAACTATTAAAAACATTTATGTTAATAAAATAAAATAAATGTTAAACGAAATTCAATTAAATCATAAAAAATGTAAAAAAAAATAAAGAACTGTTTATTCAGATGTTCAGTTGCCATGGGACCATTTCTAATTTTATTCTTGTTTCGTTTTCTAAACTTACTAAAACTGAAAATAACTAAACTGAAACAATAATATTTTTTTTTTTAAAAACAACAAAAACAACATTATTAAAACTTAAATGAAAATGAAAACGGAAAATATAAAAATAAAAACTAATTCAAAATATTAATATATACTATAACATATTATATAAATGATACAAATTACTACATTATATATGAAACTAAAATAACTGCTGTCGACTTCAAAAGGACAAAAAACTAAACAAAAATCATCTTAAATGTATGTCTCTATTGAACATTATTTCATGTCTTCTGTAATCAAATGAAAACGTTATTTCTAAATGTATGTTTAAACATTTAAAATGTCTATTTTTTATGTATTAAGAATGTTATGAGAATGTTGAATGTTCTCTCAACGCTTAAAACCCCCCTTTTTTATATTTAAAGAACATTTTCTCTTAGAGGAACATTCCATTTCATCATTTTCAAACTGCTATGAAACTGTTATTTCTCAATGTTTTTTACATTTTCAAAATGCCCAATTTTTTTTATATTAAGGCTGTTTCTTGGCCATGCGAATGTTAGAGGAACATTTCATTCTATCATTTTGAAAACATTATGAGAAAGTTCTATTGTTATTATAAGCTGATTTGCTTAGCCAGGGCGAAATCATAACATCATAATTTTAGTACTGAAGTGTCAGGTTTGCCAGGATATTTAAAAAAAAACAAAAAAAACAATTGCTTCTAAAAACTACCGCTGGAAAACCACGGACTTGGCAACACACAAGTGAGGGGGAAACTGAATTCACCAGAACACCAACGGTAATTTACAGGAATGTTATAAACAATAATCCACAGACATATGTCACGGTTTGTCAAGGGAGGACCCAAATGCAGAATGGACAGGGGAAGCGGAGTTTAACAAAATGGGAACACAAGAGGATGAGGCAGGAAGACAGTCCACACAATAAGCCAGAGCACACAACAGGAGAACAGGCAGGTTGGGGATGGGGAAGCTCCTGACTCCGAGGCAAAAGGAGACTAGGTAGCTCCTCAAGGAACCACAGGCTAGGCCTAGGAGACGATAACACTTGAAGCACAAATGCCTGACAGGTCAGAAGACTCAGCGACCCGGGAGGACTCCGGAAGCAGGACAGGAACCAACTCGACAGACACACAAAGACAAGGCAACAGGGGAGACAAAAGATAAATACCGATCAAAAGAAAGCACTTGCAAAACAATGACTTGGGAAGATAAACAAGAAATAAAACTGAAAGGGAAAAAGTAATAAATTCTAGAAATAATTAACTGAGACTTATGAAAACAAAAACCATAAAAGGGAAAACGCTCCGAATAAAAGACTAGAACTACAAACCAAATAAAGACAAGACCGCAACCTTGCTGAAAACTAGAAAGAAAAGAAAATAACAAAATCAAAAGGTTCACAAATTTAATTAAAGAACCAAACCACAAAGACTGTAACTAGACTATTGACTAAACACGGGAACAAATTAATTAACAAGAGGGAAACTAGACTGGATGCAATATACTGAATAGCAAGCTCTAACAAGACTAAAGACACTAGCAAAGAGAATGCACACACAAAACGAACCAGCAAAGACCAAGTTTCTAGTATGCCTATAAGAGCTTGATTAGCTGGTTCAGGTGTGTTTAATTGGGGTTGGAGCTAAACTCTGCAGGACACCGGCCCTCCAGGACCGAGTTTGGGCACCCCTGCATTAAACAAAGAAAGGACAGACAAGACTGTCAGGGCAGGATCCTGACAACATACTGAACATAGTTTGAGAATTTAAAGTCATTCCGAGAACATTGTTGTAAGAACACTTCCTCTCAGCATTACGAAAACGCACAGTATATCAAATATTAATAATGTTATAGGAACATTTCATAAACATTATTTTAAGAATGTTTTGTCCTAACATTCACATAACAATTAAAGTTATTGGAATGTTCCCTTTTAGCTGGGATGATAGTGAGTAAAGAAATGACACAATTTTCTGAACTGCTCCTTTAAGAGGTGCTAGAAATTTTGATAGAATCCAAAATCGCAACAGATACTCCACTGTACGTGGGTCATTTTTTGAAACTCTGGGCTTCTTCTCCCGTTCTCTGACAGCTTGAGAAGGATCACGGTTGCTGAGGAGGAGTGATGGAGTGATGGAGAGCTGCCGCCGGTTCTACTGTCTGTGTGTCTCATCACAGGCTGTTTGCCCGTTCTGGTAATACACCATGATGCTCTCCGCTCTGCTGTGATTTTTTATTGTGCTGTCAGCCAAGTGCAATGAGGAATGGTTCACCAAAGATCACTGAGTCAGCGTCTCTCACCATTGCAGATATACAGCACTGAGAGGGCGGGATTGAGATTCTGCAAAATATTCAGTGGATCTACAGTGCTGTCGTACTGCATGAATATCTGCTACCTCCTTCTGAAAACAATCCTCCACAACAATTACAATTTCAGGTATCATTCATGTTGTAGTACAAGCAGTGCAACTGTTTCAAAGCTAAGTATGAGTAATAATAATGCTTTATTGAGTGCCACTACAAGAGACAGTATTTTTACCACATGAGTCACAAGAATACTTGATTTTGATACACTACTGTTACAAAAGTTTGGCGTCGGTAAGATAAACGTTTTTGATAGAAGTCTCATTTGCTTACCAAGGCTGCATTTATTTATTTAATATTGTGAAATATTATTACTATTTAAAATAACTGTTTTCTATTTTAATATATTTAACATTTTTATTTATTCCTGTTATGCAAAGCTGAATTTTCAGCATCATTACTCCAGTCTTCAGTGTCACATGATCCTTCAGAAATCATTCTAATATGCTGATTTGCTGCTCAAGAAACATTTCTTATGATCATCAATGGTGAAAACAGTTGTGCTGCTTAATATTTATTTGAAATAGAAATTGTCTAAAACAATATACTGTCACTTTTAATTAATTTAATGCATCCTTAATGTGACCCCAAACTTTTCAACTGTATTGTATTTCCTAGTATTCACCTTTTCCATGCTACATTCTTCTTATTGGAAGATTTAAATTAATATACATGTAAGATAAAACTCCAGTCAATATTTCATGTCTTCATCATCTTAAAACTTCTCACTCAATGTCTTGACTTTTAAACACACTTCAAATATATTTCAACAGTTGATTCAGTGAATAAATAGCTGTATTAACCTTCTGCACTACTGATGAAAACATTTCACAAGATTTCTATACAAAACCATTTCACAAGGTTTCTATAGATATAGATTTCTATATGGAATTGCACTGTTTTGTTGAAATAAATTTTTTTAATCATTTTGACTTTGTCCACATGCTTGGATGGATGGTACAATGGTGCATTTTAGGTTATGCTGAAGCGAAGAAAAAAGATCAAAAATACAATAAATGCATGCTACACACAATTTGATGCCCCCCTCGGTAGAATTCGCGATCAGAAATCGCGGTCCGGGTCGACTTTCGCACCGTCGATTAAAGGGGCATGCCCCCCGGCCCCACCTCCTAAAAAGAAATTCTATTTTTTTTTTTTTATAAAAGAAAAAGTCTAAATTGTGAAATAAAAAGTCAGAAGAGCAATTACCTTTTTTTTTTTTTTTTATTCCGTGGTGAAACATAAAAAAACAGAACTCATTCTACATATACATATACATCTGAACATCTGGTTGAATTAAATCCTAAGCACTACAGGCTAATTCTGAGTAGGAACTTGGCATGAGGCCCTTGTTGCATGGGTTTGTCCCTGGCTTTGCTCTGTTCTCTCTCAGCCTTCTGTGCCACCCTCCAGTCTCACACAACTTAGCTTTCCGCCACCGCTGGCCTGGTTGCATGCCAGCTCCATCCCCTCTACAGGGCTTGGCATGGCATTAAAGCTCCCTCACCCAGCATGCTGAACTATGGTGGCACTGAGCTGGATCTCAGTCGGGCAAGAGATCTGTGCGGCCTGGCTTGAAAATAATCAGCAGTACTAGGATGCCATCCTGCAGTGGGCATTCGGACATGAGGCATCCAAAGAAAACAAATAAATTTCAAATAAATTTTTTTCTAAGAAAAAAAAAAGGATTTTGACATTTCTAAATATATGAAACACTGCAGTACAAAAAGAGAACATACAAATGTGTTTACCAATAATGTACACCTTCATTTAAGATAAGATAAGATAATCTTTTTCAAATGGAACAGTGGTGCAGTTGTTGATATTTGTAGAGCCAAAAATTCTGATTGTTGATTCTGCTTGTAATGTAAATCAATGAGATCTACAATGATGATTGAGAGATCAAGAAACAAACATTCCATAAAAGTCTGATGAATCATATTTAAAAATAGAAATCATTTGTAACAATATGCACTACCATTCAAAAGTTCAGTACATTTTTACTTAAGGGTCAGTACTTTTTTTTTCTTTCTTTTTTGTTTAAACAAATTAATACTTCTATTCAGCAAGGATGTGTTAAATTGATTAAAAAATTTCAAAGAATTTTGAATTTTTCAAAGAATCCTGAAAAAAGTATCACGATTTCCAAAAACAAAATATTAAGCAGCACAACTGTTTCCAACATTGATAATAAATCAGCATATTAGAATGATTTCTGAAGGATCACGTGACACTGAAGCCTGGAGTAATGGCTGATGAAAATTCAGCTTTTCATCACAGAAATAAATTATATTTTAAAGCATATTCAAATTGACAACCATTATTTTAAATTGTAATAATATTTCAAAATATTGCTGTTTTTTTTCTGTATTTTTGATCAATATCTTGCTGATCCCAGATTATTGATAATAAATCAGCATATTAGAATGATTTCTGAAGGATCACGTAACACTGAAGCCTGGAGTAATGGCTGATGAAAATTCAGCTTTTCATCACAGAAATAAATGATATTTTAAAGCATATTAAAATAGACAACCATTATTTTAAATTGTAATAATATTTCAAAATATTGCTGTTTTTTTCTGTATTTTTTATCAATATCTTGCTGATCCCAAATTGTGTGTGCGTGTGTGTGTGTGTGTGTGTGTGTGTGTGTGTGGTGTGCGTGTGTGTGTGTGTGTGTACATTTTATATGTATTTTTTATTTATTTAATGTCAACAGCAATCTAAAACTAAACTTCATTTTCACCAATCCAGCAATGTGCAGTAGTTCTGTATCTAGTCTATCCATCATCATTATGGTCTTCAGTATGACAAATATGTTTGTAAGGTATCTGCAGTTTTGCAACCACATCTTGCTTTAATCTGGGCTGCTTACTGCACATTATCATGGCTTTGGCCTGAACAGGAAGCCACACACAATGAGCGCTAAGCCAGAGAGAATCAAGTCTTTAACAAATGACATGCCTTACACATGCTTGCGCTATATTTGATGCAGTAAGATTGCTGGAGTGCAGAGTGTAAGTGTCGTAAGTGCACTCTCTATCCTCTTGAGTCTATCTTAATGACACTGATGGCATTTTTGCCCTCCCCTTTGGATCTAAGGCAGGCGGGTTGTTGTGAGATTGCCTGCAGTGCAAAGGATTTTTTTATGCTTGTGGGAAGCTTATTAGCATGAGGAATTTCTGAAGAAATAATAAATTATAACACAACATCATGAGTATCTCATAGTGCCTGAGAGATTATGCATGCCCTCTGGCAGTGTGTTTATCAGTGCAAAAAAAAAAGTGTAAAAACGTTTATGAAAATTTAGGAATATTGTGTAATGCTCATAGAAATATTCTGTAATTCATCCAGGTTATCATCACATATAAAAAATACTACATTTGTTAAAGGAATATACTCTGTGAGCCATGTTTAGAAGAAGCTTTGGAATTAATTTCCTTGTCACTTGAAATATATGTTTCTGTCTACTGTCATATTTCCTCAGAGAATCACTACAAATTCCTTTAGAAATTCACTTTAGGTCCACAAATGCAAATTGTATCCCTCATAAATTAATTTGATGCCTTTCAGAGTGATTTCGCTCCAGCTGAATAATCCTGTCCTCCAGTAAGTATTTGTTACGTATAACAAAATTCTGTCAGCCCATTTATGTCACAGAAACTCCTTTGCGGCTTGCATCATGGCTAAAGTATCATTAAAAAACTCAGTCTAACAGCATGTCAAGACTGTACCATCACGCCTAAATTTGTGCGCCATTGAATAAAAAGTAGACTGTCAAAACTCTGCTATGAGCCATTATTTTGTCTCATGAATGTTTATATTGAGTTTACTGGAGTTTTAGAAGATTACAAAGGCCACAGCAGGCAAGGTGAGCTGCCAGAAGGTTGAGAATGAATCCCTATAAATCATTATCGGTGAAAAACACATTGGGGTTTTCCTTTCCTGAGGGAATTCTTCAAAGAGAAACCTTTTCACTGAGCACAGGCACACATTCATGAGGCAGAGCGTTCTGGAGTGTATCTTTGAGAATGAAAAAGCTTGTTATGTCAGCCTTGCCTCGCTAACTTCAACAGACAACCGTACATCAAAGACTGCAAATTACTGAGGAAACACTGAGAGTTACAACTTACAACCACTAAATGTTTAAATTTCCCTAGGTTCTTCTTTATGTGAACCATAAATATCTCTACAGCAAGTAGGTGTAGATAAAAAATAAGATGCAACCAGAGGGTAGTATTGTGTAATATTCCAATATATTGTGCATGACATGCATGATATTTGAGTTTGTGGGATGAGATTGATTCAAGATTGATTAGCGCAATCTGATCTCTAGCAGTGAATCTTTGCTCTCCATTCCAACTGGAAGTGAAATATTTATTATGTCCTACTGTGTGACAGTTTCTTTGCTCTGAAAACTGCTCTGTCAGTAAATATTCCCTTTGCATATACTTCAGAGTGCCCATGTTTTCGTGTTTTCATGTTGGAGAAAGAAACAGTTGTTTGTATTCACACATATCAAACCCAGCGCTAGCATTATAAAGGTACCACATGAGCCATGGTTGCCTCCAGAATCGAATACAAATACTAACAATGATTGGACAAAGATGTCAATGCGCCAAACAGTTAGGCTACCATAGTTGACTCAGTGCTGTTGTGAACCGATTCTAGCTTGCTGACACGGAAATGCCAAAAGTTACTTCTGGTCATCGAATTTGACTTGAATGCCGTCTCAAGAGTGCTGATATACAGTCCAGCTGTACTGAAACTTGCTCCGTTTGCCTGTGTTTGCACGTTCCATGAATGCTGAGAGTCTGTAAATGGTGATTTACTTGTTCTGTAGGTTCAGTACGCCAGTAGGTGGTGACAAATGGTCTTTATGAGTCATTAAATTCTCTCCAGCGATTCGTTCAAAACACTGGCTGTGTCCAAAATTGCCCATATACTCTTAAATAGGGCACTATTTGAGAGGATAGCCATTTGTAGTATGTGGATGTTATCGAGTGTACACATTTAATCCCATAATGCACCACAATAACAAGTGTACAACCGATGTACACTCAATGGCTATAGAATACCCATATTGCACTGTGAGTGTCGTGCCAAATGGATTCTAATGGATGGGTTCGAGTCTCAGGTCCGGCAGGAATTGTAGGTGGGGGGAGTGAATAACCAGCGCTCTCTTCCATGCTCAATACCACGACTGAGGTGAGACCTTTGAGCAAGGCACTTGGATGGGTTAAATGCAGATCACAAATTCCGAGTATGGGTCACCATACTTGGCCACATGTCACTTCACTTCACTTTTAGTGGTAGCATGAATTTAGTGTGTGTTAAGGTCACTGAGCTTTGGCATTTTTCTGACTTTTTATACAGTCTTGCACATTTACTTCCTCTCATGTGCACATGCTCTTAAGAGGCCAAGACTGCAAGTGTGTGTATTGGGACAGTCAATGTCTTTATGAGTGAGTCATTGAATAATTCGCCCAACTGATTGGCTCAAAAACATTGATTCATTCATGAATGAGGCACCACTACTGTGTTTCTCAGAGATGCGCATGCAGGTTAATTTTGTTGTGACTTCGTCTGGAGCTATATTCATTGGTTGAACAAAAAGACAAAGTATCTTGCAATACTGTGTCTAAAATGCAAGTTATTTAATAGCAATTTCTTGTTTAATGAACTGATACTACCCATAATCTCAGAGCAGCCAGAGATCATGGCTCTCACTAGGTACCGGAGGGGATTTGAATCTGAGCTGCTCTTATCTTGATTCACATGAGGTAAATCCAACTGAATAGATAAGGCATATGAACAGAGTGTTTTCTTGGTTGATCAGACTTGGCGAAATGAGTGAATAACTGACTTCATTTATTATGTAAATCAAACTCCATCTAAAGACACCACTCAGGACCGCTAATGCACTTATCATGTTTGTTGTGGTATTAATTACCCATTTTAGACATCATGCTGATGGCTTTAGAGTCTCAGCAATCCACATGCAATTTTCTTTTTTTTATATTTCATTTTATGCTCTTCATATCAAACTGATGCGTCATGATGCCTCCAGCAAAAAAATATAAAAATAAGACTAATTCTTCAGAGATTTAGAAACACAAGTCAAAACATTGTTTCTCTCTTAAGTGAAGATCAATGCAATAAAACAGTTCATCTCCCCTCAGTTTGCACTGACAAGAGTGATGTCTTCAAAAATGTTATTGTGCTGTGTCTCTACTTGAAGGTAAGACACATATGGAGAATGGACATGACATAATGGATTGAGAAGGACAGACAGAGCATTTCTCATTTCTGACAGCAGCAGAAGCTCCACACCGCTGCACCTTCTCTTCTCAGTGACTTCAGGTCACTCGCCACACACACAGACAGAGGAAAGCTGTTCCAAAAGAGCCTCAAAGTCACAGAAGTCTCAAAGTCATCATTTGTGTCCTGCGTGTGAGGACGTGTAAGCGAGTGTCAGCTCTGATATAATCTTGACTGATCTGGATAATATTTCTCTCATCAGTGCTGTGAGGCAGAGCAGGTCATTCAGTGTCCGTGTCATGGGAAATTTCTGGACCATTGCTTACGTTCATCTTAATGAAATATCGATTACTGTTGTCACATATTAAAAACTTCATCCGCATCATGACTCACTCTGAGATATGTAGGATGAAAGTTTCCCATTTATACATTTAAGAACAGTTTAAGTAGTAAGTGCTGAAGAAAACGAAAACGTTTCTGTTAAACTAGAGTTTTGTTTTGTCCATATTTCTTCTTTTCTTGCTTGACGAGAACAAAGTCACCCTTAATAAAACGTGTGTCTGTATGTATGTGTGTGTGTGTGTGTGTGTGTGTGTGTAGCTGTCAGAGCACACAGGTGAACTGTGATGTGGTTACTGAAGCGTTTCTTTCCTCCAAATGAAGCTCCTTCACTAAAACTGCTCTTTTGCAAAGAAACCGTTTAATATGTGTGTAACTGTGTGTGCTTATATTTCTGCATGTCACCTTGTCATCTTACCCAGCATGGAAGCACCTTGAATTTCAGTTAAGGGTCTCAGAAGCCTCAGAATGGAATGAGAATGAAGTTTGTCTTGATCCCTGAGACGATCCATGAAAGAATGAAGACAGTAAGATCAGACTAATTATGGTTTCTTCACTGACTCCACCATCCTGATTCCCTCATTGTGTTTGATTCATCCTGCCATCACAATGAACATAACGGACAATGTTTCTTTTCCACAAAATTTGCTTCAGAAAGAAGGTTTTCCAAGCCTTTAAAGAGGAAATGGCATTAAATGAAGCCCTAAATGTGGCCGAGGAGCAGCATGTGCTGTGAGTAAATGGTGCGTAAATGTCAGTGTAACAGGGATTGGAGTGCTGGGGAGGAATATGGGCAGCTTCATGTTGAGATCGATCATTTTAAAGCTGTATTTTATTAAATAAGGGCCAGATAATTGAGTATTCCAGGAAGAGAAAACGGGAAGAGCCGTTTGAGAAATGATGGTTGGCCGCCGATGTCTGTTTGGTTTTAATGGGAACACTTTAGCTGGCTGGAGCGGATCCAGCAGCAGTGCTTCTGAAATTCTGCCAGGGTGAAATGTAAAATACAGCGTTTCCACAATAGGAGATTTAGAACAAATGATGGAAATCATATCTCATGTACTGACATCACAATGACTGGATGACCTCACCTGGATCTGCAAGAGGAGGTCAACAGGTCTGTAGGTCCTTGCATGTTATAATGCTCTTTTGTTTTCTGAATGAAGTGTTTAATGAACTGATTATTGTAGACAGTTATAATGTGTGCCATCAAACTCCCAATAATTGTCATCTCTGACTGTGTCAAAAAACACTTACTTCATGTTCATGTTAATGTGAGGTAACTTGTGAGGTCAGGCAGACCAATAAGCTTTCCTGAGTAACTGATGAACAGATTAGATTCATGTCAGAATTGTTATGTTAGCCATTTAAAATTCTGCCAGTATCTTAATCGTCATTACTTACTTGACAGGGTATAGCAAAGGCTGGACTGATACACGACTGCCCTTACGAAAAAGAAGTTTATTCACACGGAATCTATTCATAAAAACGGAATTTACTGTGTAACGCGGAATATGACGGAATGAACGGCGCAGACGCCCGTTTCGTCTAGTTTGCTATTTAAGCACGCGCAACGCTCGCGGTTGTCGTCTGTAGTAGCTAAATAGTATTTTTGCCATTTAATATTCACATACACTAGTCTATATCGCGGTTTGATTGAAGTGTACTGAATTGCATTTGATTTATACATTCAATATTTGACGAATTCCGTGACATTGCTCGTTACACAGTAAACTTCTGTTGTGTAGCATTTTGAATGTACAAAAATTAAAGGGTTTGTTTAATTTCATTGGAATAAAAGATAGATTAATGTTTTCGCCTTCATTTGATTACCAGAAAAATGAAAATACACAACACAGAATTTCAAAAAAAAAAAGTAAAAAAAATTAAAATTTCATAGGGCCCTATTATTGTATACAAATTAATAAATTAAGTTGTTTTTATGAATTCAATTAATTAGATATGTTTTTGATTAAACCATTAAAAAGGAATACAGAAAAATTAAAATGGAAAGTACAGAATTTGGGCCCTAAGAATGTAATTTTTGTTAAAACTTTTAATAGGCCTAAATTGCTGTTAAATTAAACAAGTTTCGTGATTTTAATTAATTAGACATGTTTTTTGTTAAAATTTAATATAATCATCCAGAAAAATTACAACGAAAATGCATGAAGCTAGAATAAAATGTTTTTGTTTACAAGCAGATACCCTGTTCTTTTGATGTTTTGTATGTTCAGATATTCATGTAACAAAATATATTCAAATTAATACCTAAATAGGGACATAGTAGTATACTTAAAGTATGATGTAAAGTTCACTTAAAGAAAACTTACGAGTATACTTGCAGTATAGAACTACTAAACTAGTAGTTTACTTAGACTATACTTCAAAGTGTACTAAAAATGCTACTAAGTATTTAATTAGAAAACTATCAGTATACCTAGTTCACTTTTAGTATAGTTGCAGTACAAACTAAACATTTTGATGTAAACTAGTTGTGTACTCAAAGTTTACTACTGTTATACTTAAAAGTATACTTTTATATATTAGAAAGTGGGCCAATTTAGTCCCAAGGAGTATTGAAATAGTACACTTACAAGTATACTACTAGTACACTGATATTTGTATACTTACAAATATACTTAAAGTATACTTTAAAATATACTTGAACTTTACTTAAGTATACTTACTAAAATAAACTTGAAGTATACTACTTTTTGGTAAGGGTGCTTTAGGTTTGACCTCCTCTGGTGTGTTTTTTTAACATGCAGTAATGCTTTCTCTATTAAAATGAATGCTGGTATGAACAGAGACACTGAAACATTCCTGTGAGGAGAAGCTTCTCTCCTTTGTCATTGTGTAATTTAATTTCCATATCTAAAGCAACAGAATGAGGAACAGCTATAAGAGTAGACTAAAGTATAATTTTTACTTTTGTTAATTTTTGATTTGATTTGATATTCATTTTTTATGAAAATTCTGCACATTAAAGAAAATAATTATTTTTAGATATTTAGATATTAGATAAATGTCACATCTTAAGACACAAATTCACTTAACTTAACGTGAAAAGAATCACTGTTTACATGAAAGTACGTTACATAAAAATTTTTACAACAGTTACAGGTGGGCACACCAATAGGAGACAACATACACCACAACAATGGTGAGAATCACGTTTGAAAACAGAAGCAGAAATGCGCCATCTGGCGGCATGCGCCCTGTCAAATGGAATCAGTTTATTTTAAAGACTAATAAGTGGTTGCGAACTCAGTTTTAAAGCAGTAAATCAGTGTTAAAATATGTAATCGTGTATTTACAGTTCAAATAAACTTGATTTGTTTGAGCATTGAAAATCAGCTGGTCAATAAAGTTTAGTGAGATAAAATTCGAAATTATGACAATGATTATTTTCTCATAATAATACTTTTTTTTTATCTCAATTTTGAATTTTGATGTCATAGTTATGTCGGTTTATCTCATAATTTTTCATTTTTATTTCATAATTATGTTAGTATGTTTGTTGGACTTAGTATGTCATAATTTTGACTTTTGAGTTATAATTATGATTAACCGAAGCATTATATTTTATGTGGCACAGTGGCAGAAATGTGCTTCCATATTTTGACTTATTATCTGACTTAGTATCTCTTAAATCAACTTTTTTTGTCATGACCTTTTATCTGATCATTTTGACTTTTTATGGCATAATTTCAGATTTTTATTACATAATGACTTAGAATGTCATAAATTTGACATCAAAAATTAATTTAAAAAAAATGTACCTGTTAAACAGAGTTTAAGAGAAAAAGAATCAACTGAAGATGTCACGTTCATACTGATTCTGAATAAATGCCTTACATCTCCTTTATTGATTCAACCCAATCACCGATTTACTGCACTGTAATTTTAACTTTACCTGAAAACAGAGGATAATATGAAAACACAGTGCATCAGAATACATGGCGCAGTACATGGCTTGTAAGATGCTTTTTTCAACCAGATGCTGTAGTTACATCATTTGCCATAGTGGCTAACTAACTAGGCCATGCTAACCAGCCAAACCTTGACCCAGTGAATCCAACAAACAGCAATGCTGAAAGCGCTGAAGAGCCGAAGTGTTTAGACTCCTCAGGCATTGCTTATCTGAACAAGATCTAGACTAGCATTAAGTCGACTCATCTTTTATTTTGTATTTGACTCTTTATTTATTTATCTTGATTTTTCGCATTTTATGCTGGTAGCACTGAAATAGCCGAATGTTGTTTGTACATAAACAGTGCATACCTTTCATGAACCATTGTATGTTAGATCAGTATCTTAATTACAATGGACTCCCAGTGTTCCCAGGACACTTCATACCCAATAGCCAGCTGATGTTCTGTCAGAGATTATATTTCAAAAACAAGACAACCTGTACAAACAAGATCATGACAAGTACAATGAGTAATATGTGTTTCAACAGAAACTGGGTCAAGAGGTTGTTATTTAACACATATTTTGTTTTCCAAAACAGAGCTAGATAGGCATCAGTCCATGTTCTTATTGTTAGAATATTAAAATTGACTGCGTTATTTGAAATAAAGCTGAAATAAAATATAGTGCAAACTTAACATTTGAAACAAAAATAACTGAAATAAAGTTTTAAGTACTAAAATTACTAAAAAAAAAATGAAGTAATAATGAAAATTGAACATAAATATTAAAAAACTAATAAAACACTGGCTAAATAAAATGATTAAACTAAACTAAAATGAAAACTGAAAATATACCTTTATAATACATTATCGTAATATATAATAATATATTCCAAAATATTATATATTACAAATAATACTAAAATAACACTGGCATTGCATCTGAACGCAGTGTTTGTATAACATCCGTTCTACTTATATATCTGGTCAGTTTTTATAGGTAGCACAAATAAAAACATATGCATTTGAAATATGGAATGAATTGGCACCTTTTTTCATTTCAAATATTTTTAACTTAATTTCAATTTATCATTAATTTTAACTGAGAAACAAACTGAGTTTTCATTTTATATTGGCTTTAATTTGTTCTAGATCATTAGACATGATGTTATAGTGCATTGGAAGTTTTTCAAACCCATTTTCCTGGTTAGACTTGGAATCTGGGATAGCATGGGAATACCCTCTGGGAATGAAGAACTGCTGATGAGGTAAAGCCATGTGGTTTTACCAGTTTCAAGCTGTAGACTCCAGAAAGGAAGGTTCCAAAAACAGGAGGAGACGAACATCACAGTTTAATTTCATTTCATTACTGACTTGAAGCCTCTCAGCAGTACATGCACCACTCTCACCATAGTTTTTCCACACACACACACACACACACACATATTTTCTGTGGCTTCCGTGTGTGTGTGTGTGTGTGTGTGTAGAGAGAGAGAGAGAGAGATCATATAATACATAATTATAAACACAATACATCATTACCAAATGCTATCTAAAAGTAACCTATTTGAAAATGCATTTACTTCCATGCACAATATGAAGAAATAGTCTCATTATTTCATGATTCAGGTCTATTAAGACTAAAAGCTTTCAAATGTAGACGCTATTTGCACCCCGCTGAAAATAGCAGCATGCTCTCGTTGCATTAGGCTATTCAGTATTCTACTGCACTCTGGTGTAAATCGCAATATCTCTGCATTCCACTGTTAATACTACAATTATATATAACAGCCTTCACCAGACTAATGAGGAGCACCAGGAGATTGTACAGGAACGTCGAAGGAAGCTCAATCAAATGACAAATAACACAACTGAGATCATCTGAGTACTTGGAAATGTTCTTCAAACACACGCGAAAAGCACTGTCTAATAAATACCACTGGATGGCGTCCTTCGCTAAGAAACACTCACCTCATAATGGCGAAGTTGTTTTGATTGGTAACGTTTTAGTAAATGGTCTCCTTACTATGTGAGCACAGATTGTGTTAAACTGTTTTGAGTAGGTAGCATGATGGATACTTTTATATTTGACATTATACTCGTATTAATCGTGGAACAATATCATATATATATATATATATATATATATATATATAGCCTATATATGCTGTGTATTTTCAGATGTACACACACACATAATCTTAATAGTCTTATGTATAATATTAATAATAAATAATCTTAATATAATGGATGATGATGACATTGGTGACATTTTATATTCTGTGATTTGGTGTTGAAGTATTAGTTGCGTTGTCTCACTTTAAACATTCCTTTCTGTTTGATAAAACTACGGAAAACCTGTAGCCTAAAATATTATCAAAGTTTCAAATGCTGTTCAGAAGAATTAACTTGACACTCTTCTGTAAGCTAACTCACTGAGCAAAAGCAAACGTTTGGCTCTTTATTTCAATCCTGTCAGGTCCCATCCTGTCATGAATTCAGTTTTATTTCTGTCCGGTTTGGAATCATGTTAAAGGCACAATATGTAATTTTCGCCGCTAGATGGCACGTATTCAAAATAAACAAAGAGACAAAGGCGTAGTTTGATGACGCGGTGACTGAGTGTGGAATCATGGGAGTTGTGGTCTTCATCCCCGAAACGAAGCAAAGCGAAACGAGGCCGCTGAACGAGCGCGACACACGGCTCGAAAGCAGCTGAGCTTTTATTATGCCACAGTCGACCGCTTCCGCTGCTTCCGGTCGTGCGATACATTTGAAAGTTCATTTATAATGCTACACTGTGCTGTCGTCACCGGTCTATTAAAACGCACAACATATTAAAGCGTCTTTGGTGTTTCCATAGCCGTGTCTCATTTAGAAGGCTGCGCCCTCCGGAGGTCGAATCCTCTGGAGGTCGCATCCTCTGTAGGATGCA
>NW_015651555.1:794753-806833 GCF_001515625.1 Sinocyclocheilus rhinocerous | reverse complement strand
CATATTAAAGCGTCTTTGGTTTTTCCATGTTTTCTACAAAACAAAACCGGAAATTGAGGGGTTATGACGTCATTGGCAGGCGACACAATGACACCATAGACACGCTCCGTGTCACTAGTTAAAATTGCTTATTTCTCTGGATTTAAACATTCTTCGAAACATTTGGGATAATGTAAGTACACAAGTCAGCAAAATATATAACACTGTTCTAGTGGTTTTTGGATATTTTAATTAAAAAAAATCTTACATTGTGCCTTTAAGTTCCTTTTTGGCATCATTTGTTTTCTTATTATTGTGGAAATAATCAGGTATTAATAAAGTTGAATTGCATGAGAATATTTCTAATTATCTGGTAGTCAATAAAAGTTATGATTTAGGGCCGCAGCAGGTTTATTGTGGGGCCTGTGGATGTTCCTGTGGGACGCACGCCCTTCCCCCTCCTCGGGCCCCAGAGATGAGATGAGGCTCGCGCCAGGAATGCGCTGTGACGTCACGGCGCTCTGGATCTCACCCTTTTGGGGGAATCATTTTGTTGGGCTTGCGTCTGCCTGTGTTAAAGTTTCCCGCAGCCGTGTAGCGTCTGTTTGATTCGCAGCGCACGGGTAAAGCGGGTTTTCGGATGACCTTCTTCTGCATGGATTGTTTGCGAAAACTTCGTAGCCGAGAGGTAAGAGCCATTGCATCTGTCCTTCCCGTTACTCCGCGGCCGATGGGTGAGTCGCTAAAACTTTTTGGTTTGCTGTGAAAATGGCTGAAAACGAACTTCACGTTATATTTATCACTCTCTCCGTTTTATTGAATTGATATTGAGACTTTTCCTTCTGGTTTAACCATTCTTTCTGTACCGTTCTCATGCACGAGTCCCCCTTTTGTTCGGAACTGAGCTTGTCCCAACTTGAGATGTGTTGAAGGGCCAGTAATCTGAGAAGAAGACCGTTGAAATGCTCAAGAGAGACGTTCGAGCTCAGTCTGTGTAAAAGAAAATGGTCAAAACTCATGAAAATAAGTCTTTCAGGTCACATTTCACTTTTAGATCAAACGAAAAAATGAAAAATAAACAAATACGTTTTATATTTTCCATGAAGGCAATGAAACCTATTTAAGATTATTAAGATATTAATATTTATCTAAAATATATTACATTTTTTTGTTGCATTGTGACATTAAACCTAACAAATTTTAATCACCTTAAAAAATAATTTAATTGCTGTAAAGTGAAAAAAAAAGATTTAATAGTAAAATGGCCTAGTATATGGCGTTTCACTACATTTAATTCAATGCCGATGTAAATAAAAATTGTCATGAAATTAGTTCACAATGCAGAAATAAGCTTCGTTTTCTTTAAAGTATTTATATAGCTGGATTAAAGCAAACATATATTCGCGTTCCAGTCGTTTTAAATAGTTTTCAAACGTAGTCATGAACAAGAAATATGCACCTTGTATGTGAAGTGGTTATTTTGGGATAATGCATTTTTGAAATAAACTGTAATCTGATGATTAGGAGTAACGTTATATCCTTATATTTTTTATAGAACATTGTTCAAGATCAAATAAAGAACAGTCAATTTTATGAAATGCCACGTGATAAAAACGATCTGTCTTCTTGAGTGACAAATTAACAGGTGAAACGTAAAAGACCTTTAACGTGCACGTGCTCTTCCTTTCTGTTCTCGTGCAGTGTGCTGTGCTCTTGTTTCCATAGAAACGCACAGGACGCCCTGATACTGCTGTGCTGCGCGCCGCTCCGATCATTCATCAAGACTTCACAAAAACCGCAAGATGGTAAGGAGACAAGCGACAGCACGAATCAGCAAAATAAGGTGGAATTTATCATACATCGACGATTTACTCGTTTTATTCGCGCATTTAACCTGTTTAATGAACGCTCGTAGCCATGTGGACCTGTGTTGTTGCTGTTAGCTGGTAACTATTAGCTTGCAGTGGTGGAATCAATCAGGAATGTTTTTTACGTGTGGCCTTTTTTAATTAAATGACACGTTGCTGGAATACATGTCTCTTTTTTGAAGAATTCACCTAGCTCTTTGTTTCCCCCTGCAGCCATTTTATGACAACGTTTACTACCCGTACCCGTCAGATCCCCCGGGAGCCCATTCCTCAGCAGGAATCCCGTCTCTGTTGAGCTCTCCGCAGAGTCAGCCCTCATCCGGCAGCCTGAGCAGACCGGCCGCATCCACCATGTCCGGACCGCTTACGTCCTCCGGAGCCGCCACCAGCACCGGCATCCCTACGCCCTTCAAGTTCCGAGCCCGGCGTGAGAATGTGGACTGGCGTCGGATCAGTGCCGTCGAGGTGGACCGGGTGGCTTCCGAATTGGACTTCCACACCCTACAGGAGCACATCACGGAGGTGACGTTCTGCGACGTGGAGGGCGAGCGCTGCCACCGCTGTCAGAGCCCCGTGGACCCGGCCCTGATTAAGCTCTTCCGGCTGGCCCAGCTAACCGTGGAGTACCTGCTGCATTCCCAGGATTGCCTCAGCATCAGCCTGCAGGCGGCCGAGGAGAGGCTGCAGGCGCAGACACGGGAAAGGGAGGAGCTCTGCATCCAGCTGCAGAAAAAAACCCAGGATGCCAAGACGTTAAAGGAGGAGCTGAAGCAGAGGAAGAAGATCATAGCCTCTCAGCAAGCCATGTTCAGCACGGGGATCAGTGCCAATTACCACAAGGTCTGTACAGCCCCGTGGTGGAGTGTGAATATGTGTATTAGCATTTTCATTGTCGCTGTCACCTCCCCCCTCAAGGCCAGACTCTATTCCACCCCAGTCTCACAGTTCATTGACCCCGGTGAATATAACGTGTGCTTTTCTCACATTTGATGGTGTGAAGGTGCAACATTAATGCTGAATCCCAATTCGCATACTATCCTCTGATCAGTGTTAGTTATTGTTAAAATCATTATTTATTTAAATTAATTTTCGTTAATTGAGATAAAGCTGAAATAAAACATTAATATTAGATGAGAAACATAAACTGAAACGGAAATTAGAAATGCACTGGCAATGAACTGAAATAAAATAATTTTAAGTTAAGTCATTTTAAGTACTAAAATTACAAAAAATTAAATTAAATCTAAATAAAAAAATATATATTTTTAAAAACTAATAAAAATTGAAAGCACATAAAATTACTAAAACAAACTAAAATTGAAATAAACATTTTTAAATCTAAAAATATCTCATCCAAAATATAAATAAATACAATAGTAATATGTAACTAATACTAAAATGCATATATCTGTAAAAAAAAAAAATCTTTATCAGTATTTTTGCATGCAGAAAAAAAGCTAACAGACATGGACTAAAAGCTAGAAAACTACCCATTTTGATTTCATGGCGTCTTTAAAAGTATGTGCATTACCATCACTAGTGTAGTATGCGCTTTTCTTATCTAGTAGATGTGATGTCAACACTTTTAAGTCCATAATCAGGCCTGCAGACCGGGACAGGATTAGCTAATCACCAGACGCTGTGTTTTTTGGACACGGCATTCAGGATTTGGCGAATGGAGCAGATGGTGTCAGCTAGTGACAATGACTTATAAACTACACTACACTTATAAAAGATCCTTAAGTGGAGGAAAGAAATCAAAGCGCCCATCCCCCATCATCCCCTCCCACTCATCTCATCAATGAAATAAAACCGCATGCTGCATTGCTTTTAGAAACATTTCGGTCTTTGTACCATGGCTATATCAGCTGTTTGCTCATTTGCAATCATGGAACTGTCGCTCCTGATTGCGGCCAGCTGTTGCCAAGTGTTTCATGTGGTTGCTAGGAAAAGCACAGGCGCCTGACAGCAGAATCGAAATGAAAGTGCTGCTCATGGTTTACTGTTTAATGGTTTACTGGATCAAGTGTTTTTTTTAACTGTGAGCAATGAAGTGGTTACCTAATTTGTATTTTGCATAAATACAATGAGGCCTATTTTAAGTACCAGTAAGATTGTTTTGCATTGTGATATGTGACCCTGGAGCACAAAAGCAGTCTTAAGTCGCTGGGGTATATTTGTAGCAATAGCCAAAAATACATTGTATGGGTCAAAATTATTGATTTTTCTTTTATGCCAAAAATCATTAGGACATTAAGTAAAGATCATGTTCCATGAAGATATTTTGTAAGTTTCCTACCGTAAATATATCAAAACTTAATTTTTGATTACTAATATGCATTGCTAAGAACTTCATTTGGACAACTGTCCAAAGGTGATTTTCTCAATATTTAGATTTTTTTGCACCCTCAGATTCCAGATTTTCAAATAGTTGTATCTCGGCCAAATATTGTCCTATCATAACAAACCGTACATCAATGGAAAGCTTACTTATTCAGCTTTGAGATGCTGTATAAATCTCAATTTCAAAAAATGTACCCTTATGATTGGGTTTGTGGTCCAGAGTCACATATTATAGTGACATTTCCGCCAATAATTTTCATTTTTGTAATGATTCTCTTTTGTTTACTGATATATATATTTTTTATTTAAATGTGCATAAATTAAAGGCAAAGGCTAAAGGCAGTGCAACAAATATTACACAATGCAAAAACAGCATTTAAATATATATTAAATGTCTAATTATTTTGTATTACAGTAAAGAGAGTGAGATATTTTTGCATATGAATTGAGAGAATCGAGGGGGAAATGTCATGAAAATGTCAAAATTGGGAAAAATATTATTTAAGCAAAATAAAATTTCTATATATAATTTATAATAATTTCGTATAATATAAATTCGCAACAAAACTTGATATTATTACTGTAATACAGATTAAAATCCTCTTCAGACAAAATAATGTTATTTTATTTAAATTATTTTTTATTCAAATAAAATCAGCATAAATACAAAACCATAATATTACTACCATAATATAAACGTACAATTATGAGAATTCTTTATTTTTTTCACATAATAGTTTGTGACTGCATGAGGGTGTTTTAAACGTGTATAAAAAAAACTTGTTCTTAAAATATCCTTAATTTTCTCTTTGAAAAAGATATTTTTCCTTTGACTTTGAGGTGAAATTGGACCCAGATATATTTTTTACAGTTTTCTAGAGTCTGCTCCAGTTCTGTATTACATTGTCTTGGTCTTTGTTCAACACCTGCTGAGGCTGCAGATTGACACCAGTAGACCCTAAACACATAATTGCATTTCACAGTTGATTTGGGAAGTTATGTTAGTGCAGCAATGCAGTTATGTCACACAGTGGGTGTTTTACAGAGACAGCCTTCCCTGTCTTGTTGCAGATAAAAAGACAAATGCAGAGCTTCTGTTTGTGATGGGTATCAGTGGCAGTGTGGTTAAATTAGCATGAGAGTACCAGACGGGTGTTTTGGCTGCTAAATGGGGTGTATGATGTGCAGCGCTGTGGATTTTCCGCATATCCGTGAATTGGAGCGAGAGATAGAGCGGGGAAAAGATGTAACATCAACCCTGCACTAACCGGTGTTTCCATGGCAACGTGCCCACATTGTCTCTTGGTATTATTGGTGAGTGGAGTGTGAGTGACAGCTGTGTTGAGCTGCACCAACACCTGCTCGTCACCTGAGCGGGGCTCGTGTTCAATCTGACCTTCAGCAACGATTCTCCCAGGCACATTTGCTTTTTTCAACCCACTTGGTTTCATTACCGTTAAAGAAATAAGTTCACTCAAAAATAAAAATTCTGTCATCATTTACTCACCCTCACATACCTATATGACTTTCTTATTTCAATGGAATAATACAAAAGAAGCAAGGCACCTAAGAAAAAGCCATCAGTATTTATCTTCACAGATTTGATGATGTCACAGATATTAATAAAGCTCCTGATTTTGTTTGCTTTTCAGTGCCAACACTGTGAGAAAGCCTTCATGAATGCCTCTTTCCTGCAAAGTCACATGCAGCGCAGACATCCTACGGAGTTTGACATCAGTGAGTTCAAACTGTGTAGAATCAGTTCACAATGTGTGTCTGTTGTATTTTGCTTGCCCTTGTGGAGAAGTACACTTTGGCATACCTTTAATAAGGATTTATGGAAATAACATGCTCTAAAAGAATGCTAACTTAATGTAATGTTTTCAGACTCTTAACTGCATGTTAATTGGAATTAAATGAAAATGTGTTCGTTTTTTATAATACAAATATACTGTAGTATCATTTATCATTACTATTTGTAATAAATACATTTATATTAAATGCAATAAGCTGAACTTTATAGTGTTTTTGACCTACTATATATACTATAGAAGTAGACTATATACAGTAGACTGTAAGTACATCTTTATATGTAATTTTATAATAGCTTCTATGGTCTTTGAAATATGGTTAAATTGTACAGCTAAATGTACTGACAAGTATTCATGGTAAACTAAAATATACTTTATTGTCTTTTCTATTGGAACTTGTTATATTTAAATATATTTGTAATTACACATTTGTAATGATAAAGTTATTTAGTACACTTAAAATATATCAACTTTAAATTTTAAAATTATATAATACTACAGTTAAAATTATAATCTAGTACTTTACATGTGCTTTAGTATGTTAGTCCACACTTCAAAATAAGTGTACTTCTATAAAGCATGACAAAATATTACAACATGATTTAACAACGATTTAAAATTATTTTAAATCTGTTTTTTTGTTTGTTTTTTTCATCATTACAAAGTGCGCTTTTTAAAAGTGTACTTAAGTGTGTTCAGAAACATAGTCTTGAAAGTGTACTCTAAGTACATTTAACTGGCCTTTTATTTATCTGCATGTACAATTTTTTAAAATATATTTGTATGATTTCTACAAGTGCTCTTTCAATACACAATTTTTTCACAAGGGTGATTCAAGCATCTCATTTTTCCAGAACTGATGACGACAGATAATCAGAAAAAAATTCAGACCATGAAGTTACAAGAGGAGATCAACAAACTACAAGAGCAGCTGACCCTGGTCACATCCCAAATGGAGACACAGCAGAAAGACTACACTGCTAAACAGGTTAGAGGAGACAAAAGACACACCATGTTTTTAATAGAATGATTTGCTATTTGAAATAAATATTTCAAACTCATTTTTCTCCAGGAGAAAGAGCTCATTCAAAGGCAGGAAGAGTTTAAGAGACAACTGGAAATATGGAAAGAAGAAGAGAAAATGCGAATGAACGGCAAAATAGATGAAGTCAAGCAAGCCCGTCAGCGGGACATGGATTCAATGCATCAAAAGAACAGAAACCTAGAAAATGTATGTTTTTATTTCAGACAAAGCATGTTGGTCATCATTTACTCAACCTTATGTTGCTCCAAATTAATAATATCAAATTATTTTATTAAAATAGTAACATTTATACTATTATATATTATAATATTATATAATATGCTGGATTGACAAACTTTGCAGGATTTACAGTTGTTGTTTTTATTCCCTTTGGTGCTATTTTCACAAGTAATACAATTGGTTATCCCTAAATTGCAAACAAGTTCTTTAGAAACTATATCTATTGAATCTATATCTATAGATGCACCAAATGATTGTGTGTATTGTACTAAGACAAGTGAAAATATGCTGAAATGTTTGAAAAAAGTGCACTTTTGATGATCTGATATTAGTACTAAGAGTTTTGATAATTGAACAGTTGCTTGTGAAAATAGAACCAAAGCGAATAAGGAAAACTGTAAATTAACATTGTTATAAAGGATAAAATACACTGATCAAAAAGGCAAAAATTGATGGAAGTATTGATATTATGTGATGTGTATATACTGAAATGGCATTAAAATGGTACTTCTCTCTCCCTAGGAGCTGCTAAAATTACAGCAGAAAAATATGCAGCTGGTACAGCCACAGCCCAGTACATCAGCCAGCAATGAACACTGGCAGGAAGTTGTTAAACTTCAACAAAAACTCCATAAACAAGTAAGAGATGCAGCATTCATTTGATTTGGGACAGTCCAGTACACCACACCTTAGAATGGAAATTGCTGTAGTTTTAAAGCTGATGTTTTTCTTCACTCAGGAAGTGAAGTGGGCAGGGAAAATGCAAAAAATGACGGAGGAACATGACAGTGAAAAAAGTCTGGTAGGTGTCACAGGCAGCATGTAGCTGTTTAAATACAGGAATAGCTCATATATCCACATATCTGTTTTATCTGGTCCATCAGCTTCAGGAGGAGCTGTTCAAACTGCGCTCGGCCGTGTCTGAAGGGAGGGAGGAATCACGACGACAGGTGCAGGAGCTGAGCCACAGGCTGCAGGAGCAGCAGCAGATTATTGCCTCCCAAAACAAGCAGGTCAGTACTGTATCCCAGCACAGGAAGTGGCTCGATTGTTCAGGATTTCCTGTATTAGCGCAGCAGCCCACAGCATGATCTTTAGGTTTGGACTGAAGGAGTGTACTGGTGGGAAAATATCCGGACGTTTGTGTCATTATCATCTCACTGATTATATGTTGTCAGCTCGTCATTATGCAGGATGTCCTTTCAGTAAAACATTTCAATTTGAAGTGACGGCTCAGATGACGTGTTGCTGACTGGGTTTTATTGTTATAAGAAATAACGTGCAGTTTTGTTTATATGACAGATGAAACAGATCTTGTCAAAGCCACCAGCAATAACAGTGCAGCGTGAAGGTATGTAGACATTATATTTTTGGACAAACTTAGTTTTTTTTTATATTCGCTTTGGTACTGTTTTCACAAGCGACTGTTACATTTTCAAAATTCTTAGTGCTAATATCACAACAGATCATCAAAAGTGCACTTATTTTCAAACATTTCAGCATATTTTAAATTGTCACACAATCACAAAGTGTCCTTTTCACTACATAAAATAAGTGTTTCATCTATATAAATATTTCATTCACAGTAACAGCCTTTCATAAAGCTCTTACTATCAAACTTTTGTGGGAGAATTTATTTTTTTTGGACCCTATGAGTAAAAAACATAATTTTCGTAAGGTTAGCTTTAGGAGTAGGGTTAGTCTAAAGGGATAGAATACACAGTTTGTACAGTATAAAACCCATTATTCCTATGGAATGTCAACATAATGATAGGAATACCTGTGTGTGTGTGTGTGTCTGTGTGTGTACTCCTACTTAACCATATTTTGGAGACAAATTGGTACCCAGAAGTGAGTGAAACCTGACAAAATCACCCAAAACCTATCTTTGAAGACGTCCTCATTTGTAAGACTGTGTTTTGTAATTTGTGAACATACAGCAGGATACAAGGGAGAGGAACTGATCAGAGATGTATCAGAAGAAGGGAGACAGATGGTATCAAATACAGCATGTTACAATACATTGTCATTTGATACTGTATATAGACATATATATTGATACTGTACATTACCATGGTAGAGTCTGCACATTACTATAACTCACCCTTCATCTGAAGAGTTCAGCTATAGCATAGATTCAGTCATATGGCACAGTGAGGAAATTTACTGTACTGCATTGAGGGTAAACTGTTCTAGCACAAAACCTTATGGCCATGTCATACCTCCATCACACCTTTTGATAACACACTGGATATATACTTTTACAAACATGGATTTTATGTGAGTTATGCAAGTTAGATAATGTAAGTGTATTTTCTAACATGACAATTATTGCCTGTATTACTGTAATTTTTCAGCAACAAAGGTGATTTGAAACATGTATATTGCATTGCATTGAATGAACTGATTGTTAAAAGTACTGAATTGAATGAAGATCATACTGTTGTGTTTCGGTGGTTAAATCAAATGTTCTCAATATATATTACGATAATCTTATGTTTTGAAACAATGCTGAAGAGTTCAGCTATAGCATAGAGTCAGTCATATGGCACAGTGAGGAAATTTACTGTACTGCATTGAGGGTAAACTCTGTTCTAGCACAAAACCTTATGGCCATGTCATACCTCCATCACACCTTTTGATAACACACTGGATATACACTTTTACAAACATGGATTTTATGTGAGTTATGCAAGTTAGATAATGTAAGTGTATTTTCTAACATGACAATTATTGCCTGTATTACTGTAATTTTTCAGCAACAAAGGTGATTTGAAACATGTATATTGCATTGCATTGAATGAACTGATTGTTAAAAGTACTGAATTGAATGAAGATCATACTGTTGTGTTTCGGTGGTTAAATCAAATGTTCTCAATATATATTACGATAATCTTATGTTTTGAAACAATGATTGCGTGGATGAAAATATGTGTAATTGTAATGAAAGCATGAGATCAGTTTTTAAAAGAATGACTAGCGATCAGTTTGGATTTTTGTACTAAGAGTTTTGAAAATATACACCTTACTTGTGAAAATGGTACCAAAGCAAATTTAAAAAACTGTAACCGAACTTTTTAATATATGAGAGACGAATTGTCTTTAAAATAAAAATAAAAAATCTTAATCAATTTTTGTTTTATATTTATATTTTTGTTTCAGTGCTTGCTGCCCCGGCTCCAGAGACTAAAGCTAAAGTGGTGCTCAGTGGTAAGTCTCTGCATAATATGATGGTGTTAGATAATGCCAAAATAATATTGATCCCTGAACATCATGTAGATCACAGTTCTCACACTGTGACCTAACTAGGTATGATGCAATAAATCTTTAAGAAATAAATAAAAAAAATTTAAAAGCAACTATCAAAGGTTTTGCATGTTGTAATGTCAGGCTTATGGAGCAGAGGATCTACGTGTTGCTTTATTACCAAAAAGCAAGATCAGAACAATGCCAAAACATGTGTCATGCTGTGAAGCGACATTGCATTAGTCTAAAATCATGCTGTATTTTAAACATTAAATATATTCTGATTTGCTGTGATTTTGTTGCTTCGTTCAGCAATTCACTGTCAATGAGGACAGACATATTACTTGAACTTGATGTGTAACAGCTAGTTAGAACAAGGTGTCAGACCTGATGCTAAACTACCAGTCAAAAGTTTGAGGTCGGCAAAGTTTTTAAAGTTTATGACAGAAGTCTCCTCACCTAGGCTGCATTTTTTTTTTACATTAAAAAAACAATAAAAACTGTAATATTGTGAATTATTACCATTTTAAATAATTGTTTTGTTTTAGTATATTTTAAAATGTAATTTATTTCTGTGATACAAAGCTGAATTTTCAGCATCATTACTTCAGTCTTCAGTGACACATGATCTTTCAGAAATTATTCTAATATTCTGATTTGGTGTTCAAGAATCATTTCTTATTATTATCAGTTTTGAAACAGTTGTGCAGCTTTTTGTGGAAACCATTCTACTTTTCAGGATTCTTTGATGGCATTATAAATGTCTTTACTGTCACATTTGATCAATTTAATGCTTCCTTGCTGAACAAAAATATTATTTTGTTTTTTAACTTTCTGACCCCAAACTTTTGAACTGTAGTGTATGAACATTAACATAACATATGAACATTAGCATATAGATGGCTTCAAATCTAATGTACATGCACTAACAGAATTGGATTTAATCAGCATATGGTCAGTATGGGTAATATCAGTGCAAAATGAGAGGTTTAGGCTAAGGGTTAGATTTGAATATGTCCATCCGTAACCCTTACACTCTTCTCTGACCTCTTTGCACTGTCCTATTAGAGCAGTCCAGCTCAGTCCACAAACTGGATCCTATAGTGGAGCTGTCTGAGGAGGAGAAAGGTAAAGCAGTAGAGTGATTGAGTGTAGTCGTCTGTGGCATGCTCGCATCCCATCTGCATGGATCTGTGGCTCAGATTCAGTCTGAGCATGTGCTAAAGTGAAGTGCTGACTCAGCATGCCAAAGTATAGGCATGAGCTGGAAGATCTGTCTCCTCAGTAAACACAGACGTTACAGCATGCATGTAATCATTGGACAGCTCAGAGCAAAAGAAAGGAAATTTCATTGTGAAGATACAGTAAATGAGCATATATTTGGCATTCTCTGTTTATGGGTTTAAAAAATATAAAAGTCATTGTACAATTGCAGTGGAATTTCCAGTTATTTTTATTTCCATATTTATTTTTTCAGTTATGTTGTTCATTATATTTATATTCTTTCCCCTTTCTGCAAGGTCAGACTAAATAATTGTAAAATATATATATATATATATTTATTTTTTT
>NW_015651555.1:792670-794177 GCF_001515625.1 Sinocyclocheilus rhinocerous | reverse complement strand
TAAAATGTAATTTATTTCTGTGATACAAAGCTGAATTTTCAGCATCATTACTTCAGTCTTCAGTGACACATGATCTTTCAGAAATCATTCTAATATTCTGATTTGGTGTTCAAGAATCATTTCTTATTATTATCAGTTTTGAAACAGTTGTGCAGCTTTTTGTGGAAACCATTCTACTTTTCAGGATTCTTTGATGGCATTATAAATGTCTTTACTGTCACATTTGATCAATTTAATGCTTCCTTGCTGAACAAAAATATTATTTTGTTTTTTAACTTTCTGACCCCAAACTTTTGAACTGTAGTGTATGAACATTAACATAACATATGAACATTAGCATATAGATGGCTTCAAATCTAATGTACATGCACTAACAGAATTGGATTTAATCAGCATATGGTCAGTATGGGTAATATCAGTGCAAAATGAGAGGTTTAGGCTAAGGGTTAGATTTGAATATGTCCATCCGTAACCCTTACACTCTTCTCTGACCTCTTTGCACTGTCCTATTAGAGCAGTCCAGCTCAGTCCACAAACTGGATCCTATAGTGGAGCTGTCTGAGGAGGAGAAAGGTAAAGCAGTAGAGTGATTGAGTGTAGTCGTCTGTGGCATGCTCGCATCCCATCTGCATGGATCTGTGGCTCAGATTCAGTCTGAGCATGTGCTAAAGTGAAGTGCTGACTCAGCATGCCAAAGTATAGGCATGAGCTGGAAGATCTGTCTCCTCAGTAAACACAGACGTTACAGCATGCATGTAATCATTGGACAGCTCAGAGCAAAAGAAAGGAAATTTCATTGTGAAGATACAGTAAATGAGCATATATTTGGCATTCTCTGTTTATGGGTTTAAAAAATATAAAAGTCATTGTACAATTGCAGTGGAATTTCCAGTTATTTTTATTTCCATATTTATTTTTTCAGTTATGTTGTTCATTATATTTATATTCTTTCCCCTTTCTGCAAGGTCAGACTAAATAATTGTAAAATATATATATATATATATTTATTTTTTTATTTTTTTATTATAGTTATATAAAAAAAACTTCCAAGCCTTGTTTACACCTGATATTAAGATCTGAAGTGATCAGGTGACAATTGTTTATTATTTAAATAATTTAATTATATATTTATATACACCGCCGTTTAAAGGTTTGGGGTTAGTACGGTTTTTTTTTTGTTTTTGTTTTTTTTAAGAAATAAATATTATAATTATTCAGCAAGGTCACGTTAAATTTATCAATAGTGAAAGTAAAGACATTTATAAAGATTTCTGTTTCAAATAAATGCTGTTCTTTTTATATTTTTGTTCAACAAAGAACCCTGAAAAAATCGTATTACAGTTCCCACAAACATGTAACTGTTTTTAACATTGATAATAATCAGAAATGTTTCTTGAGCAGCAAATCAGCATATTAGAAAGATTTCTGAAGGATCATGTGACACTGAAGAGTGGAGTAATGATGCTGAAAATTCAGCTTTGATCACAGGAATAAATTACATTTTAAA
>NW_015651555.1:791534-791839 GCF_001515625.1 Sinocyclocheilus rhinocerous | reverse complement strand
TGAGTGCCAGCATCTGCCATTGCAATTGTAGAATGACAGAAAATATATTCCAGAGCATGTTTCATCCAGCTTGGCAATTGGCAGTTACCATGATTATTTGTCTTATATTTTCAGATTCCACTAGCATATCTGAAAGTCACACAGAGAGCCGGTCGTGGCAGCAGGAAGTGCAAGAGCTGTTGAAGAACCCGGGTTTGAGGAGAGACATGCGTCTGGCAGCTCAGCAGAACCTTGAAGATAGGCTGCAGAGCCTAGGCATCAAGGTCGTGTGCATATATATATATATATATATATATATAAATAAA
>NW_015651555.1:790517-791506 GCF_001515625.1 Sinocyclocheilus rhinocerous | reverse complement strand
TATATATATATAAATAAATAGCATATAGTTATAGCATATATATTATACAGTTGGACTGCAATTAGGAAGCCATGGTAACCTCAGCATCTATCGTGTTGTTCAGGGAGTCAGTGGTCTCTCTAAAGGACTATATAAGAACACCATGACCCAGGTTATCACTGATCGTCAGAAGAGACAGGAAGAGGATCCAGTGTATCGGAGGGCTCTGAAAGAGATCAGCCATAAACTGGAGCAGAGAGTAAAGGAGAGGAACATGGAGCAGCCAGCCAAACTTAAACAACATGAACAAGGTTAGGATTTGGCTTCGCAGTTTCGAGGCTGAGAAAATATATTTGTTTTATGTCTATTCCCAACAGGTTCATTATCATTAACTAAAACTAAAACCATTAAAAACATTTTTTGTTACTTAAATTCTGTTTCAAATAAATGCTGTTCTTTTTATATTTTTGTTCAACAAAGAACCCTGAAAAAATCGTATTACAGTTCCCACAAACATGTAACTGTTTTTAACATTGATAATAATCAGAAATGTTTCTTGAGCAGCAAATCAGCATATTAGAAAGATTTCTGAAGGATCATGTGACACTGAAGAGTGGAGTAATGATGCTGAAAATTCAGCTTTGATCACAGGAATAAATTAAATTTTAAAATATATTCATATAGAAAACAGTTATTTTAAATTTCAGTTTTTATTATATTTTTGATTTTCAAATAATTGCAGCCTTGGTAAGCATTTATTTCATTTTAAAAAATCTTATCAACCACAAACTTTCACGCAGTAATGTGTTTATATATAATATATTTCACTTTGTCTCTATGCAGCTGCATTATATAGAGGCATCTTTTTATGCTATAAGAGTTTAATATATATATATATATATATACAGTGGGTACGGAAAGTATTCAGACCCCCTTAAATTTTTCACTCTTTGTTATATTGCAGCCATTTGCTAAAATCATTTAAGTTAATTTTTTTTCCTCATTAATGT
>NW_015651555.1:763461-790130 GCF_001515625.1 Sinocyclocheilus rhinocerous | reverse complement strand
TATATATATATAAATAAATAGCATATAGTTATAGCATATATATTATACAGTTGGACTGCAATTAGGAAGCCATGGTAACCTCAGCATCTATCGTGTTGTTCAGGGAGTCAGTGGTCTCTCTAAAGGACTATATAAGAACACCATGACCCAGGTTATCACTGATCGTCAGAAGAGACAGGAAGAGGATCCAGTGTATCGGAGGGCTCTGAAAGAGATCAGCCATAAACTGGAGCAGAGAGTAAAGGAGAGGAACATGGAGCAGCCAGCCAAACTTAAACAACATGAACAAGGTTAGGATTTGGCTTCGCAGTTTCGAGGCTGAGAAAATATATTTGTTTTATGTCTATTCCCAACAGGTTCATTATCATTAACTAAAACTAAAACCATTAAAAACATTTTTTGTTACTTAAATGATTATTGAATAAAACAAAATACTTCAAATTATTTTAATTCAGCTAGTTGCCAAGACAACATTTCTAATTGTTGCTTCGTTTAACTTGAATTTGAACTGAAGCTAAAACTGAAATAAAAATGAATAAAAGCAAATATCTAAAACATTTATTATTTAAAAAATGCAATGTTTCACCCAGTTTTTGTAAGTGCTTTGTATTTTTGTTGATATTTTGTTCCTCGCATGGATCACATGTTTCTGTGACATGAATGAGTTTCATTTCAGTCAGGATGCTGCCTTAGAAGGCTCATGCAGACAGTAGAGCTCATTTTTGTCTTATTGCAGTGATTCAGTCCAGACCCAGATCCAGCAGTTTTCCATCTACAGTAACTCGAGTGGTGTCGGGCCCTGCTCCTAAACAGCAGCACACCCCACAACCAACTCCACGCAGCAGAACCAGCACCCTGCCCAAGACCTCCACACCGCTACAGCATCACAGGTACAGCAACATTTACTGTGGTTTTATCTTCAGATAAATTACTTAAAAAATTTTAACAAAATTACAATAAAGAAAAAAAAAAATTTTAAATAGACTCTATTTATATCCTTATAATATATTAATTTTTTTAATTATTGTTTTTATTATCATTTAATTGTTTTTTGTTGACATAACCAAGGCTGGTAGGGCATATATTTATATATTTATTTATTTATTTTCAATCAACAGTATTAGTTTAGTGTCATTAATATACTGTTATACTATTTATAATATTTTTAATTTGATTTATTTTTATATTTTCTGTTTTCATTTTCATTTTAGTTAAAGTTTTAGCAATTTTGTTTTTTATTAGTTTTTTGTACACTTTTTTTCTCAATGTTTAATTAGTTTTTGTTCTTTTAAATGTGCCTATTTAGTTTTTAGTGATTTATATTTTTGTTTTAATTTTTATAATTTTAATCATTTTAATAATTTTAGTACTTCAACTTAAACTAAATAAAAATGTTGCCTAATGCTAGAAACTACATGAAATTAAACATATGAAATGAAACATGAAATGATTTTTTTTTTTTTTCAGTAAATGTTTATTTTAATCAGCATAATTGTTCATTATTTTTACTTTAAATTTGTATTTTAATTTTAAAACACTGACAATCAAGTTTCAATCAGAAATACGTCGCATTACAGACATGAAGTGTGCTCCGCAAAAGCAGTTTCCTGTTAACTTTATTTTGTTTGTTGTTCATCACTTTGGCTTAAATGATCACTGATTTTATTATGTTATCACTTTATCAGTTTTTGATATTTGGTTCAGTGCCCTTTTCTGGGTTGTATGAACATGTGCATATTGCATCTCACCTGCAGAACTCCTCCATTCAGCTCTGATGAAGAATCATCTGAGGAAGAGGAATCGTCTGAAGAAGAATCCCCTCAAACACAGAAGAAATCTGCCCTGGTCAACAGCACCACAGTCAAAGCCCAGACTGCTAAAACACAGCAGCGCTCGACCCCTCCCGCTCTTGCCGTGCGCTCCGCTGCTCCTGTGATCAGTGCGGACAGAACGGACGTTACGGCTCTGAGCGAGAGCGACAGCGAGTGGACCGACGGCAGCGAGATGCAGGAGCTCAACCTCTCAAAGCTGCACAAACACACTGACCAGAATGGAAACGTGGAGAAGATTACTCACAGTAAGACTCGCTTCTAATGTCAGGAGGGTGTGGAGTAGTTGTATTGCATTTGGAAATCAAAATTTTACACATTTGTTGTATATTTGTATTGTGTGTGTGTTTTTCTGTAGGTAAAGTCAAAGCTCTTGGCAAAAGCCTTGAAAAACAGCTGGAAGCACGAGGCCCAAAGAAACCAGCAGGGGGCGTTAATACATTGCTTGAAAAGCCAACAGCTGTCAAAACTATAAAGCAAGACGCAAAGAAAGAGCTAGAGGTGAGACCTGCTCCTTTAAACAGATAAACAATATGCAAAGGTAAATAAATGCGACATTGAAATCTACCACAACAGAGAACAGGTGGAAAATTTCAACATTTATTAAAGTACTTTGGCATTTAATTAAATTCTTATTGAGAAGCTGCATGCTAAGGAGTGATAAATAATAACATTTATTATTAATAAAAATTACAGTAAACACTTATTCACTCAGGTAATGTAGCTCATCAGCATAACTGTAGTAAATATTGTAGATTTAGACTACTGCTCAAAATTGTTTTTAAGAAATTAATATTTTCATTCAGCAAGGATGCATTAAATTGATCAAAAGTAGCAGTAAAGACATTTATAATATTATAAATGTTTTTTTTTTTTAATTCAGGTGTTTTTTTTTCCAGAAAAAATATAAAGTTTTCAAATTTAATAATAATAAGAAATGTTTCTTGAGCAGCAAGTATATTAGGATGATTTCTGAAGTATCATGTGATACTGAAGACTGGAGTAGTGGGTTATTATACTGTATATAGTTATTTTAAAACTATAAATCATAAAAATAAAAAAATGTGTTACTTTAAGTAAAATAAATGTTAACTGAAACAAAATAAAATATAAAAACTTAAAGTTACTATATTTCAGCTAGTTGAAAAGGCAACATTTCTCATTTCTATGTAGTTTAACATGTACAAAAGAACTAAAACTAAAACTGAAATCAAAATGAAATAAAAACTGTCAACTGATTGGATGAGCAGACTATAATTCCATAAAGATTTTTATTTTTGCATATCTTACTTCCTAAATTAGTTCGTTTTATCTCTATAGTAGATTTGTAATGGGTCGTTGTTCTGTCCTGTTGCTTTCAGTACACAGATGAAGATGATGACGATGATGACTGGGATATCTCCTCTCTGGAGGATGTGCCCGCTGTAACCAAACCCAGCCAATGTCCCGTACCCGTCAAGAAGAGCTTGGACAAGAGTCTGGACACCAGCACGAGTGTGTGGGGCTCATCGACGGGCAAAGGACAGAAGCCAAGTACATAGAATTCATAGTTAAATAATAATATTTTGCTAATGAGAAATCATGGCCATAAATGATTTACATCTTAGAAACTCCGATTGCTTGCAAAAAAGCTGCTGTGCTTTTTTCATTTAATCTGAAAAGTACATATTGTCCAAACCATTGTCATACAGATTTAGATATTTTCTTTTATAGTTTAAATAATTTAATTAATACGTTACTATTACTTTTTATATTTTAGTACAAAGACATTTGAAATTGTTTTGTGACCCCCACACTTATAAGCAGTAACTCTTTAGCTCAACACCTGTTGATAACTGTGATTCTGATTTCTTTCTTTGTGTTTTTCACATTTGAAATTGTTTTGTGACCCCCACACTTATAAGCAGTAACTGTTTAGCTCAACACCTGTTGATAACTGTGATTCTGATTTCTTTCTTTGTGTTTTTCAGGCCTCACAGATGCAGGAACCGGCAGCACTCTCAAGAGCAGTTTAGTGAGCGTCAGCGACTGGGATGATTCAGATGAGATATAATAAAATGCAGCAGAGCAATACCAAAGTTAATCAAGTTAATATACCTTATATCCAGTATCTGTTGTAGCTCAGGCTTAGTGATTATTCAGGGACAGCGGTGCAAAAACAGTTTAATATTAACAGTGTTAAAGGTACTTTATATGAAATATAAAGGTACAAGTACACCTAATACTAAGGAACAGCCAAGGGATGTTGCACTTTAAAATGATTGCCTCCTATTTTTTGATAGTTTATGTAACGTGTAAAATACTGATTTATTAAATTCACTTTTTCAAACACTTCAAAGATTCTTTGTTTTGGACATACAAGCATTTACATTTAATCATTAACAGACACTTTTATCCAAAGCGATTTACAAATGAGGACAATAGAAGCAATCAAACCAACAAAACAGCAACAATATGTAAGTTCTGTGACAAGCATCCTGCTATATCGCAATAGATAGAGACAACAAGCATTGAAATTGTTTCTAAATTATGTCTTTAAACGTTGGGTTACACGGTTGAGTCTATGAGGGGCCTGACAGTTCTTTGAAACTGGCTTTCTTGTGTTCCTCTCCTCCCTCTACTCTCTCTATTTTCTCTGTTCACTCTGTATGATTGGTGTGAAGGAGGGATGATGAATGTTGTGGGTCTGGACGAGCCCGGCAGCATGTACGTCTGTCTAGTTCGTGCTGTCATGTAAGTTGGGGGTCTTCTGGGTTTCTTGGTAAAGCTGAAGAAATGCAAAAAATATTGAAAACACACAGTACACTACCATTCAAAAGTTTTTTAAAGGAGACATATTATGCCCCTTTTTACAATATGTAATATAAGTCTCTGGTGTCCCCAGAATGTGTCTGTGAAGTTTCAGCTCAAAATACTCCACAGATCATTTATTATATAATTTTGAAAATGCCTATTTTGAGTAGAAGCAGAAACACGCTGTTTTTCGTGCCTTTCTCTTTAAATGCAAATGAGCTGCTGCTCCCCACCCCCTTTTCCAGAATAGAGCTACACCACTACAGCTCGGACCTGCTAAAACATCTGTTTAGTGTTTAGGTTCTGATTATCATGTTTATCGCGCTGAAATCATGCGTTTTAAACCATATTAGTTTAAACTTATGATGTAAGGTTTTCTGAGCGCACGCATCCGAAGCACACGGACAGAAAGCAGCTGTCACAGCATGTGAGTACTAAACTAAGTTCTCATTCACACACAAGTTTACGTTAAAAACACACATGAGCTACAAAAACAGTCGGTTATGTCTGTGAAGGTAAACAGCCTGGAAATAAATCACATGTTTATTTTAGATCTGTGTGGCAGGAGCAATATACAATAAATCAATAAATCCACTGCTCTCTTGTCTCCTCTGAGGCTGGGACTCTAAATAGTGTTCTGTGCTCGTCTGTGCAGCCAAAGACAGAACAGTTGGCATGTTTTGCTCAAACTTTCGCCATGAAACTTACAGATTAAGGGGCAGTAATATTATAATGAGATCCCTTTGCAACGTCACTAAGGGAGTGAAATCAGACACGCTCGTTTTTTCAGAGGCTTGCAGAAAAAGGCTTACCAAAACAAAGTTACTGGCTTATATAGTAGTAAGCAGCTAGTAAGCAGCTGTTCAATATTGATAGTAATACAGTGCGATGGGCCAGACCTTCGTGGGAATGACATTCTTGCAGAGAAATACCACATGACTGCACTTCCACATATAACCAGACACGAACCTCCCCAACCGATGAAGAGAGCTGCACCGAGCTCAACCTGAGGAAAATGAAAACCTTAAGGGTAAGGTTTCTAAGATTTTTATGTCAAAATACATTCTTATCTCCCCCTAAAAATGTAAAGTCTCCCAGGCAATATCAAAACATTTAGAGCGGTCTGTTCTGGTAAGTCAATCTCTTCCAGCTCAACCAAAAGCGAGGGTTCAGGGTGTGGCTACTGTAGCCGATCTTCAAGCCCAGCCCCCGGAGCTCCCAGTAATGAGGGCTCCTAAAACGCATGTGCCAATCATGAGACCCACCAGGCTGGGGTCTACATACAAGACCTTCTCCACTAATGTAGGGGATTAGGTAAATTAAGCAGACAAAATCCATGTCTGAAGAGCATGGATGTCCAAGTTATAAAATCTGGCAAAGGTATATGGGGAAGACCAGCTGGCTGCCGCACAGATATTACCAATTTGAAAGTCCGTTGGACCTAGCCCAGGAGGAGGCCATTCCTCTGGTGGAGTGTGCCCTCACGTGAACTGCCCTCAGTGAGAGCAGGTTGTACTGTGCCATAGGAGTAGGCGTCTCACCATCCTGTAAAGGGAGCATGACCTGACACTGCCTTGGTGATTTATAAAGGCTACCACGTCATGTTATCCGAGTGGACCAGGACTTGGTGCCCTCTTAAGGCTGGCAGGAAGGTTTTTAGGGCTAGAAAAACCACCATCATCAAGCACCAAGCGTAGAATGGTTCACAGGCTTTGAGCCAGAATTGGAACGACCAATTGTGAGTGTTCCAGCGCGACTTAGGCCCACATCTGGGACGAAACAATAAAAGGCAGAATACCTGCTGGCTGGGAGACACAAGGCTTTTGGCTAAAATGATTTGTGATCGCCGCAGTAGAAAAGGCGCTGAAGAGTAGCATCTTCCCGCCTGCCGGGGCTCTTCTACGGCGAGTAGCAAGCTTCGAGCTCCTTGCTTTAGAGTCCAGTGAGGGGATGATCTTCATGCTGAAGAAAAAAATTCTGTCGAATGGCGCTCAGAGCCGATCGTTTTGGCGGGCTGAAGCGCCATATTTGTTCGTGCAGCTACACGAACGTGAACAAATCAGGCTTCAGAGTAAATAGGAGTTTCTCCATAAGCGTTCTTGCCGTTCAACGCAACGGGAGAGACCATAGGGAAAACGTTATGGGAAAAGAAACTCGGCTACAGAAGTGAAAACCAAAACTGGACTTACCAAAATGAGACAGGCAACTGGGGAAAACAAGGGTAAACACTGGCAGTGCTTTTACAAGATGGAGGAATTTTAAGAAATGTTTGAGTTTCAGTTGAGACAACAAACTCATGAAGTTTCTTCATAACAGGTAAGCTAAACTTGCTACATGTTTTTAGCTGTTTACTGTCAAGCCCCAGATAAAAAGGTAGATATTGTATGGGTAATAATAATCGTAAGGGCATAAGGGGCGTATTTTTTATTTTTTTTGTAATTCCTCTAGGTGACACTAGCGCAGAAACGGCATACCTCACCTTTAAGCACTTTTATATATTATTATTACTGAATTAATTATAAATGTGTGACTATTTTAAAATACATTACATACTTCTGTTCCAAGTAATATGGATCCACAAAGTCTGAACGCATTTTATTTCCCCACCAGGAGTACACTATCATACCACAGAAACCTGCAAAACAGATACAGCAACACATCGGTTTATGATACTCAATTTATGCTTTATGCAAAAATGCTCATGAAGAAAGAATTGTACTGGATGCCATGTATGTCAGTGCTGCTGCGAATGTAACTCTGGCATTGGCAAGCTCAGAGCCTCCGATTTTGGTACATTTCATCCCAATGAGGGCAAGAACAGCCCCCCAGAAGCCAAAGATCACAGAGACGACAGCCAGGGCCCGGCATACATGGAGGAAAACTAACAACCAGAGAGACGCATGAAAAGCATCTCATATAGAAGCCCATTTCCGCCAAAGAAATCAAATTTAAAAAGTGACTTTTCTTTGTTTCCGCCACTGGATTAAAAAAACATTTAAAAGTGAATTATGATTGTATCTCACAATTCAGAGGACTATTTTCTAAAAATAGTATTTTTTTTACTTTTTCTAAAATATTTCAAAATCTTTCAAAAATTCTGCCGCCCCCTCAAAATTCTAAGTGTATATCTTGTAATTCTGAAGAATTGTGAGAAAAAAGTCTGAATGCTGAGATAAAAAGTCACAATTTACTTAAAAAAAAAATGTTTTTATCTTGTGGCAGGAACAAACTTCCATAATCTCCTGAATGAGAAACCTCAGTATATAAATAATAAAATAAATAGTATATGCATCACCTAGGTTGCATATGTTTGATCAAAAACAGTAAAACATTATTATTGTGAAATATTATTCCAAATTAATATAACGTTTCTATTTTTATATATTTTAAAATGTTATTGAAATTCTATTTTAATATGTAATTTATTCCTTTGATGGCAAAGATGAACTTTCAGGATTTGAAACGGCTGTGCTGCTTAATATTTTTGTGGAAAACGTGATACTTTTTTCAGAATTCTTTGAATCGAAAGATCAATAGAACAGCATTTATTTGAAATAGAAATCTTTTGTAACAATATGAATTTCTTTACTGTCACAATAAAAAATATCTTACTGTCCCCATACTTTTGAACAGTAGTGTGTATATCTATAGTGAAGTTTTAATTTTTAAATAAAAGCATCATTTTAGATTTGGAAATACGATATTCAAAACAAAAACAAGCATAAAAAAACAAAAATAAAGTTTTACTAAAAATGTATTTGGCCTCACTGAACATATTTATCGAATAATGTATTCTTTTTCTCATAAGAACCATGAGCCTTTCATTTAAAAAAATTTTTTTCACCAAATCATGACACATTGTCTCAGTTTCAACAGTGATTCCTTACCAGACAGGTCCATCATGGAGGGGAAGTATTTACAGTCAGATACTCCTGTGGTGTCTGAGACACAGTCCATCCAGACAGATCTCCACATACATCACCACTGTTCGCTGCCTCATGCTGCCAGCTGCATACGACTGATGAACGGAAGAGAAGTGGAAAGACCTTTGGAAAGAGAGTTCCTGAACTGCTGTGAAGTTTCAAGCCAACATGGAATAAAATGACATGGTGGTGTGTGTCCTTGGAGGACAGCTTTCTCTTGTTTTGGTATCTGCATCCACAGTGCATGCTTTCTTCGGCATATTGCAGCTTCAAACTGGTAAAACACCTCATAAGCAGTTTCACATTCCATGAGGTCTGTCCGATCTCTGAATCTGACAACCAGGTGTCACCAGGTCATTGACCAACTAAAAGTGTATTCAATAGGTTATGAATCAAAATGAAACAATATATGAAAAAGATGGGAAGTTATCACCTATTATATCATCTTCCAGGGCAGAAATCTTAAGGCTGATAGTTCAGAAAAGTAAAAGATTTAAGGTTTCATTCATGGCCACAGAAAAATAGTACAGAACTAAATAGTGCAGGACCTGTTTATTGTCTTTGAAAGAACATTGACTGGCTATTAGATATAATATTATCATATGGTGAAGTATGTTCGGTAACACTTTATTTCAATAGTCCACTTTAGACATTCTATTAACAGTAAGTAACTTTGCAACTACATGTCAACTAGCAGTTAGTAGAGTATTAGTAGACTGTCTGCTTAATGTCTTCTAACACTTTCTTTGTCAACATTCTACTAACCCTAAACCTACCCTAACAGTCTACTCTGAGAGTTAGTAGACATGTAGTTGCAAATTAATGAGAATTAGTTGACATGTAGTTGACATGTAGTTACAAAGTTACTTATAGTTAATAGAATGTCTAAAGTGGACGATCGAAATAAAGTGTAACCGTATGTTCTTCTTAAATCGGATATTTATCCTCTTTGCAGGCTCATATGTCATGTAAGGTGTAAGCTATACGTGATGATTGCTGTAGAGCGGCACGAACAGTGAAACTCATATTGTTTATGTATATAAAGGAAATACTTGCAAAATGGAGACAAAGCCAGTGAAACTGCACGATTCAAGTGTTATTTTAGTTTTATTTATAGTTTTGATATTTTGAAATAGAATTTTGTATTTTATTTATATTTTTCAGTTATATTTGTGTAATGAGTTGTTGTCATTTTATTAGATTTTGTTCTTTTTTTTGTAATTACTATTTAGGTTTAATTTATTTTTATTTCAGTTTTAGTTTTTATTTATTTCCAGTTAATAATTTTTGTATTTATTTGGTCACCAAGGCAACATTTCTATTTTTCGTTTACTTTTTCATCTAATAAGTATATTTTATTTTATCTCAGCTTAACTTCAATTAACAAAAATGTTTTAATAGTTTTAGTTTTAGTTAACAATAATAACCCTGTTATTCAAATTAGAAAATGGACAGCAGTTGCCAAGAATCTTGTCACTATGGCTCTATTGATAATGATAAGACTCCTAGACCTCTCTATACTCGCATTGCACAGACAAATAGAAGAAATTAAAGTTGAGTTAACGTAGTTAGACTTTTACAACATAAAAGTTTTAAATCCTTCAGGTCAGTGATTCACAACTCTGGTAGTTCCAGGGTTGAAAAGTTTTTCATTTTGTTTTGTTAAACATATAAAATAAGTTATTACTTAATTTAATTTAATTTATAATTAATATTCTGTTTGGTCTCAAAAAAGTTAGAAAGTAGAGAAAGTTAGAAAAGTTTGTTTTCTTAAAAAGTATGATTTTTTTTTTTACATATTAGCATGTGTTTCAAAAACATTTTAAAATAACCTAAGCAACCACAAAAGTTTAGCTACAAGTTGCAGATGGAACATCGACAAAAAAATAATGTTATTATCAGGTTCAAACAAACTCACAATCCACACAAAAATGTATTGCTATGTTTAAAATGTCTTTAAGACGTCTTAAAATGTTTTATTGTCATCTTGCATTGTTTTATTACATCGGTTCCACTGAACATAAAATTAAATTGTGAAGAAAAATATATCTGACAAAGCACAAACTGTTGTTCCACATTTCAGCAGTTACGCTCAGTGTTGGGGGTAATATATTACAAGTAACGCGAGTTACGTAATCAGATTACTTTTTTCAAGTAACTAGTAAAGTAACGCATTACTTTTTAATTTACAAGAGAATATCTGAGTTACTTTTTCAAATAAGTAACGCAAGTTACTTTTTTTTTTTCAATTTATTGATTGACAGCTCTCCTGTCCACATGTTGAGAGAAATCAGATGTTACTGTAGTTCAAAAAGTGGCGATTACATCCATGCAGTCGGGAAAATCTCCAGGCCCTGATGGCTTTACTGTTGAATTTTATAAGGCTTTCGCTCCCAATTTAAAGTTCCTAGATTAGTAAAACTTTATAATGATTCCTTTAAAGCGGGTCACCTTCCCCCTACACTATCCGAGGCTTCTATTTCTTTGCTCCTTAAGAAGGATAAGGATCCCACCTCATGCAGTAGTTATAGACCAATATCATTGTTGAACGTAGATTTCAAAATTCTGGCCAAAGTTCTATGTCTCCGCCTTGAACGTGTTCTACCCACTTTAATTGTTCATGATCAGACAGGCTTCACCCCAGGGAGACACTCTTTTTTTAATACCCAGAGGCTTCTCAACATTCTCTTTTCTCCTCCATCTGACTCACCTGAAATTATTGTGTCCCTAGATGCCGAGAAGGCCTTCGATAGGGTGGAATGGGGTTATTTGTTTTTCATTCTGGAAAAGTTTGGGTTTGATTCTAGCTTTATCTCTTGGATTAGACTTCTTTATTCTTCCCCTATAGCTTCTGTACACACTAATGGTATGCAGTCACCTTCTTTTTCTCTTCAACGTGGGACACGACACGGCTGTCCCCTGTCTCCCTTACTTTTTAATCTAGCTATAGAACCTTTAGCTATCTGGCTTCGTAGCCACAATGGCTTTGAGGGAATTAAACGTCATGGATTAGCTCACAAACTTTCTCTATATGCCGATGACCTTTTATTATTTATTTCAAACCCCGCTACCTCTCTGCCCCCAATCTTGGATATTTTAGACACATTTAGCCGAATATCTGGCTACAAGATAAATTTGCAAAAAAGTGAACTAAAAAGTAACTAAGTAACGTAATTAGTTACTTTTTTATGGAGTAACGCAATATTGTAATGCATTACTTTTAAAAGTAACTTTCCCCAACACTGGTTACGCTCTTTATATCTAACATGCAATCTACTTTTCTCAAATAATGAATCCATCAATAAATAATCATTAGTAATTTACATTTTTGCACAAATTGATCACAGAATCTCGTTTAACAATTTTCAGTTCATTTTACAAAAATCCATGCATTTGATTTGGAGAGTTCCTTGAGATTTGTAGTAACACTGTCCAGTTGTCCACTAGGGGTGTTTTGTTACGAGCTAATGAAAGAGCGACACTGAACATCTTAGTTTTGTTTAACAAGTCATTTCCAGATCCATTGTGTTTTTTCATAACCAGGTCCAATAATCCAAGCTCAGTGTTTCAGAGGTAGGAGTTCTTGATGAAGTCATGTGTAGTGCCTCCAGATGGAGAGGACACTTTCTTGTTGTTTAAATGTGATCTGCTGATCCTTGAGGACTGTGAGGAGCTCACTGATCGTGATACGTCTGATTTGATAGAGCCTCTTGATTTATCAGAGCGTCTGGATCTTGAGGGACGTCCAGTTCTTGAGATACGTGTGCTCTTCGATGGCACATTTGACAGAGATGATGTTTCAGACTTCGAGGAGAGCTCAGATATGGCTGATCCGTTGGATTTTGTGGAGAGTTCAGATATGATGGAAATATTTGTGTGAGAGGAACGCAAGGCATTGCTCTCCACAACAGGAACGCTGAGAACTGGTGCACTGAGGACAAACATTTTAGGAAGTACATATTAAATTAATCATTCAGACCAAAAGTTTAAAGTCCGAGTAAAGCAATATGAAATATGTGTTCTGAGTTTGTCAGACCACAGCAAAATGTTATTAACCACCCAGCCAAATTTGAATGATTAAAAAAAAAACACCAAGTAAATAAAATGAGTTATCAAAATTCTGAAAAAATAAACTGTATTCTCTTCTCTCAAACGCTGGGTCTGCTGTCGGCACTGAAACCACGCCCACTCACCCCAAAAAATCCTGAACACAAAATGGTGAAAAACTGTTTAATGATCTAACTCCACAATTCAGTACTACATAGTTCACAGTCTTTGTAACGTGTTTTCAGCAATACATTTCTAACATATGTGACCCTGGACCACAAAACCAGTCTTAAAGGGTTAGTTCACCCAAAAATGAAAATTATGCAGCGTTTTACTCAGCCCCGAGTCATCCTAGGTGTATATGACTTTCTTCTTTCAGACGAATCCAGTCGGAGTTATATCATCCGAAAGCTGAATAAAAATTGTCTTTGATCTTTCAAGCTCTATCATTGCAGTCAGTGGGTGTTGCGTTGCTTCAGTCCAAAAGAAGTTAAATAAAAAGCACCCATCCATAAAATAAAAGTGTCTCACACGGCTCCGGGGGGTGAACAAAGGCCTCCTGTAGCGGATGACGTATGAGATCAGCGCTGCACATGCGCCGCTCAGAAGTGACGCACGCGGAAATGCAGCGGAGAGATCAAAACAAAACAACGGTCACTAATTAGAAGTACAAAACGAAGATTTGTAAAGAAGAATGTCAGAGGATTTCGATATAAGCCAAGAGGAGACTGGTTTTCCTTTGCTAAAGTAAGGAAACTTTGCTTCCTTTGATCCTGTAAACAAACGTTGGTTTTCACGAGACGCACCGGCACATGCGCAACGCTGAACTCATATGTCATGCTCCCGGAACTGCTTCTGTAACGCAGCCAAATTTTCATTTTTGGGTGAACTAACCCTTTAAGTGTCAATTTTTCGAAATTGAGATGAATATATCATCCGAAAGCTGAATAAATAAGCTCTCCGCTATTGCTACAAATATACCCCAGCGACTTAAGACTGGTTTTGTGGTCCAGGGTCACATTTATACTGTTTAGAAACAATTCTCTGAATTGCCTTTACACGGACTTTAATGTTATCTTCCCTATAGCTCTTTTCCATGCAACAATAGTCCATACCAAACCAACCCAGATAGCACACATATGTCTGCAAGATGTCTGTTGAAGATCACTTCATCTTGAAAGCATCTGCTGTGTACAAACATCTGATAAACATCTTTAAGATGTCAGTTTTACTGTACATACATAAATACATTCTAAATCATAATCATCTTAAAGACATTTTCTAAATGTCTATTTGACATCTGACAGGAAACGTCCTAGAGACTTATTGCCGATGAGCAAACAAAATACATCTTGCAGATGTAAACATGCACTTCAAATAGACGTCTCTGAGATGTATGTGTGCAATCAGGGAATGATTAAAGTATGGCACTAAACGTGCATATGCACAAATTTGTGCGTGAAATCCATGTACAAGCATTTTCACAAATAAATCATGATTCACCAACTTTAGTACTAAATTTTAGGGGGCGTTTATATGACAGTTACACATCAACTTTTGAAAATGGGTTTCAAAGTGCAAGTTTTTGAAAACAATATTTATTGTTTGTGTAAACTACAAAAGCACACATTTGTGAAAATGGTGACATCATGCACATGTATATTATGTGTTCAGTCTAAAGGTATGTGCGGAGGTGCGTAGTGTTTCTTTACAAAGTGACATCGCCAACTATTGGCCTGGCATGCATAATACAACATTTTTAGTTGTTTGCATGGATTTGTGTGAATGAGGATTGATTTGACAACTATGTAGTCTGTACGCAAAACAGTACATTTAACATTTTTAGTATTGTTATCATGTGAATGTTACCTTATTCTAAGATGTACAAAAAAAAAAAAAGGAATTGCTAGAGGATTTTGCTTGCTGACTTTATAGAGTGTGGTATGTTTGCTGAGAGTGATGAAAGGTTGTGCGGAAAGCACAATTGGTGGATTGGTCATGTTTTATGCAAATAACTGACCTTACATGGTCGCTCACTAAGAATACTCCAATTTATTAACATTAGAAGGAGGTGCTGTGAATCACGAAAAACAAATTGTGAGAAGTTCTCCTGTGTGTATAAATACAAAATCCACACAGTTATTAGTGAATGAGAACCACTATATTTTGAGACCTAAAAAAAAAAGGTCATTATTAACAAAAAGTCTCCCCGGAGTGGGAAGTGTTGCAAATTGGAGTGCTACATTCTTCTAGACATGTGAGAATCATTGGCATAAATGATGCAATGAGGCACAATGTTTTTTCAATTTGAGCACAATCGTGACTATAATATGAGAGCAAATTTCGATCTGTTCATCACATTAAGATTTCATGTATATTTGGAATATTACGCACAAGTCGTATGGATTTTTATGATACTTTTAAGGTGCTGTTCTGTGCTTTTGAATCTTGGGCTTGTTGAGTGGGATAGAGCTGTGTGAAGTTTCTTCAAAATTCTCCTCTTGGGTTCAATGAAAAAAATGCATAATATTTTTAGCTGTGCCACTGTAAAAGAGCAAACTGTAAAATGCCGCACCAGAAGGTTTCCGTTACTCTGACGTTGCACACTTACCTGCTGTATGTCTGAGACCAGAGCCTGCAGACTGAAACTAGGAAGAAAATCCCTCCAGTGATCTGAAAAGCACATCCTGACCATCCAAGGAACAAGGGAGTTCCCAATTCAAATCTGAAACATTGACGTATTTAACAAAAAAAAAAGAAATATATTACAAACACAATATATGAAATACTGAAAACACTGTTTTATTTGCACAGTTAATTCTATGGATTTTTTTCTGTTATCTGCACGGGATCTACATTGTACAGTAAAACAATGGAAGCCCATTTCCACCATGGAGAAAAGGTAATTGCGGCTTTTTATCTCGCAATTAGGATTTTTTTTCTTGTATTTCTGAGGGAAAAAAGTCAGAATTGCAAGAAAAATTCTCTTTTTTTCTTGCAATTCTGAGGTTTTTTTTTCTTCTTCTTAGAATTATAATCTTAGAGTTTACATTTCACTACTTCACTACTATTTCTCGCAATTTTATATCTTGTTTATATCTCGCTATCCTGACTTTTTCGCAGTTACCTTTTTTATTTTTTTATTCCATGGAGACAAATTCTTCTTAGAATTATAATCTTAGAGTTTACATTTCACTACTTCACTACTATTTCTCGCAATTTTATATCTTGTTTATATCTCGCTATCCTGACTTTTTTTCTCAGTCGCAGTTACCTTTTTTATTTTTTTATTCCATGGAGACATCCTTCTATAAAAATAAATAAATAAATAAAAATTCTTCATATACTTACTCCAATCCATCAAATCTGGGGTTGAAGTACTCTGCAGAAACATGCTGAGCATAAAGTGCATAACCAGAGGCAGCCAGCATACCTTAGAGAACAGACGCAGTAAGACACACGTGCAAGCTTCATTTACAATGGGTCTGCTGTATAGTATGAAGAAATGTACCACTTGTTACGTGACAGATGCCTCCTGTGAACACAGATCGGTTCTTCTCTTTGTCTTTTCCTCCGATGTAAGTGCATTCCATTCCCACGAGACTCAGGATAAAGGCCAGCACTCCAACACCCATCCCAGACATGAGCAGAGCCCTCACGATCTGAAGATAACCTGAACATCCAAGATCCAAAGAATGTATTATCTGTCTATCTGTCTGTCCATAGAAAAACCACTTTGGTTCCCCAAATAACCTTTCAGTGAACAGTTCTTAGTGTTCAGTGTTAATGTTCAGTGAACATTTTAATAATGTAAAGAACTTTTTTTTTTTTTACTATAAAGAACCCTTTGTGCAATGCACTCTTAACCCTCTGGTCCTGTTCAGTCATTTTTGACCGAAATGAATGGGAAGGGAATTTCATCTAGAGGAAACGCTTGGTACTGTGCCCAAACAAAATCTTACCTTTTTTTTAGCTACTTTTTTTTTTTTAAATATCAACCTCAAATTTGGAACACAATTAGTTTAGATTTATGCCTTTGATTTTCATGCAGTTTTAATTTTTGGAAAATGTATATTTCATATAAATTATATATGATAAATATAATATTATAAATAATAATATTATATTATAAAAAATAATATTTTTGTGCTGCATTATAATTTAAACTTGTAGAACTTTTTTTGTTTCACTTTTCTTTCTTTTTTTACTTTTTTCACTTCAGCAATAATCTGCCAAGTCTTCTTTAAAAAGAGACCAAACGTAAGTGAGCATTCAAGATTTACGTTTAAGTTGTAAATTTCATTTTCAGGTCTATGCTCAAAAAGTTGTTAAGAGGTAATAAGTGGATCATAACTATTCTATATATATATATAATTTAGTACTAAAATACAAAACGTGACCCTTCCTGTGAAAACCCAGCTAAAGTCTTTTTTTTGTGATTTACTGTTTTCTACATAAAATTATCCTTCATAAAGGTGTAGAACATTCTGTGAAAATATAACCTTTATATCTTTAATATTGACTGAGTAAGGCCATGTCAAAGATTGAAATCATAGTGAAATTAATGGTTGAAATCAAACTTTGATGCTTGTTATCTCATAATTAGATTTTGAGACTTTAGCCTGGATTTCACAGACAGGGTCACAAATATAAAATAAAAACATTATCAAACTAAAATATAGTGGGGAAAAAATCTGACATATTTGACCGCCACGCGGGCAGCACCAAAGGGTTAAAAATCAAGGTTCTTTTGTGGCATTGATGGTTCCAAGAACCTTTAACATCCTTGTAACCTTTCCATGAAACAATATTTTTTATAGTAGAAAAAGTTTCTTTAGATTATTAAAATGATTTTCACACTAAGAAAAAAAATTGTTCTTTTAAGAACTGTTCACTGAAAGTTTTTTTCAGAGGAACCCAAAATGTTTCTTCAATGGTCGCACACTCACCAAACTCTCTCACACACACTAGGCAAACGCAAGGCTGGGTTCTGCAGCACCTGAACTTCAAAAGGGTCATGTGTGTAAGACACACTCCTGACAAGAAAACATTAAAATGACAACCAAAGGTTCCTAATAGTGGAAAAAAGCTTCTTTAGATTACTGCAGTGCTCTTCACACTAAAAAACTGTTCACTGAAAGGTTTTTTGGGGAACCAAAAATGGCATCGGCATCACTGCAAAAAAAAAAAAAAAAAACTTTTGGAACCCTTATTATTGTGTTGAAAGGTTCTTTGTGGAACCATAGATGCCAATAAACAACCTTTATTTTTAACCTACTTGAGAGCTTTGGGATGTAAACTGTTTAACAAATGAATTTATTTAGTCTCTTTCTTTAATTATAACAATTAAACGTGGGTCAAAAAAGACGAAAAAGGGTTTAAGCATAAAAACAATAAGTGTAATACTGCTTTAAATTGTTGTTGTTTTTCCCCCCCAAAATTAAAAAGTTTTCCGTTTAATTTAATTACAATTTTGTTTTTGTTTTGCTGAGCAAAAAATAAATATCATACATTTTTCCCCTGATTTACAGAAGAGACCCACTAAAATGTCATTCAGTGTAACAATCTTGTCAGGCATATTTACAACAAAAATCAATTTATGACATATTAAAAGACTACTTTCACCCCTAATACTAATTAGTTGTAATTTTACATTTTTTAAGTTTGCCACTATCCTAGGTTTTGCCCAGTTGTCAGTAAGAATTTCTTACTCATTTAAAACACAATACAATTTAATATGCTCCCTTATTCTTTTATATATTTTAATATGTACACGTCAGAATAAGCATGTTGTTTGAATTTTGACATAAATATTATGTTACACTGAATGACAATGTAACATTATTTCAACCAAATTTTGACATTTTATCCTCCAAAAACTTATTTGAAACCTTAAAAGTAGACACTTTACTTACATTTGATGTGCTTTCTATGGACATAAAATCACTTTTGTAAATTTCTTTTGATGCGGACATCTTAACGTCTTTGACCCATGTACATTCAAAGACTTTAATCATGTCCTTACCTTCCACGGACCACAGCACGGGGAAGTCGTAGCAGTTAGATGTGGAAGAGGAATCTGTGAAGCAGGCCCTCCACAGACTGGACCAGTACCAGCCCACTTTTATGACAGCGCTCCCACCTTGCCCTCCGATAGAGGAGATCTTCCAGCCCTCCATGGCCATGGAGCAGGCGACAAAGATCCAGCCCAGAACCGCTAACAGGAAGCCCCAGATCTGCACAGCACGGATCTTCATCTTTGCTCTGGTTCACACTCTATTCACCACTTCCAAGTTATTATTATTATTTTGTAGTCTTTCTTTTTTATCAAAACGTTGTCACTTCCAGCATCTCTTTCTCTGTTTTTTGCAGTATCAGCATGTCAGTTCATGATCCGTTAAACTGTTTCTTCCTAAGAATCTGTTAGCCTGCTCTGCCAAGGACTGGCCACTAAACTCGCTTCTTTTTATGCTGATGTGAATGTATGACTCTCTATGTTCCCAGGGCCTTGTTTTTAAGTTTCTGGAGGACAGAGAGAACGCTTACCTCAGTTCTCAGCTCATATTTCATATATATAAACTTCCCATTGAGGACACGCTACATGCAGGCCAGCCGTCTAGTTTTAAACTCCTTATTCGTCATTATTTGCATTTATATTTAATATAACATAGCACAGCACAGCACAGGGCTTTGTGGGAAAAGTACACTTTAGCACACTTTTAAAAAGTGTACTTATGTAAATGATATACTTTAAAAGAATATACTTAAGTTCGAACTGAATTGAATGTTTTCAGCACTTAATTGCATGCTAATTGCAATTAAATCCAAATGTGTTATAATTTAAATTTTAATTAAATGCCATTTAGAGTGCTTTTTGCCCCATTTAAGTAGGACTAAAGTACGTCTTTATATGTAATTTCATAATTATTTCTATTGTGTTTGAAATATGGTTACTGTCTGCCGAAAGTAATGACAGCATTTATGGTCAACTAAAATTAAGTTGGCTTGGTTTTAGCTCGTTTTAACTGGTTTTAGCTGGGGGTTTTTTTTAGCTTAATAGCTAATTTAGCTTTAGCTAAATCTGTTGGCTTTTTTTATTTTTTATTTTTTTGCTAAATTGACTGCTTTTAGCTGGATTTGAAGCTGTTTTATTGTTATTATTGCTAAATTGCTAAATCAGCTGGTTTTGGCTGTTTTTTTTTCTTTTTCTTTTTTTGAGCTAAACCAACTGGTTTGAGCTGGTATTTAGCCTCTTATTTTTTTGCTAAATCAGCTGGCTTTAACTGGTTTTAGCTGTTTTTTTATGAACCAGCTGGTTTCAGCTGTAACATGCAAGCACCATATTATCAACATATTAAATCATGCTTGCAACATGTTTTTTTGTTTTTTTTTGTAAAATTATCTTGGTTTATTTATTTTTTTATTTTTTAGCTAAATCCGCTGGTTTTATCTGGTTTTTAGCTTTTTTTTCTAAATCAAGTGGTTTTTTGTTTTGTTTTTTTTAAATCAGCTGTTTTTAGCTGGTTTTTCCTAAATCAGTTGGTATTAGCTGTTTTTTGTTTTTGATTTGTTTTTTGATGAACCAGCTGGTTTTAGCTGTTTTTTACCTTTTAAAATACTAAATTAAAACTTAACTGTTTCAAACTGAAAACCTTCAAATTTCAAGCTTTTAAAACTACTTCAAACTCTCTGGGTCGGCTTTTTCAAGCCAACTTCAACATTTGTCTACAAACTTTTTTATCTAGTTTCTATTGAAACCTGTATGTCTTATATTTAAAATAGGTTTGTAATTGCACATTTGTAATGATGAAGCTGCATTTTAGTAAATATATTAACTTTAAAATAAATATTTAATAACAAACCACAGTTAAATTACACTCTCAGAAATAAAGCTGTCACTGGGGCGGTACTTCTTCAAAAGGTACATGTTTGTACCTAATGGGTTCAGTTTGGTACCTTAAAGATACATATTAGTACTTAAAGTGTACATATTAGAACCTAATAGGCACAAAAGTGTACCTTTTGAAAAGGTACCACCCCAGTGACAGCTTTTGTACCTTAATTTCTGAGAGTGTATATTCAAGTACTTTACATGTGCTTAGTCAACACATCAAGATAAGTGTACTTCTTTAAAGCACGACAAAAGATTATTAAAACATAATGATTTGAAAAATATACTTAAAGTAAAACTTTTAATGTGACATTATTACAAAGTGCGGTTTTTAAAAGGGTATTTAAGTGTGCTACATGAAAGTATATTCTTTGTAAGTACACTTAGTGGCCCTTTTTTCATTAATGTTTTATCTGCAAGTGCAGTTTTAAAAAAATATACTTTTAAAATTTCAAGTACACCATAAGTGTGCATTCAATACAGTTAAGTGCACTTCTTTTTCACTGGAGGGTGCATAGGTACCGTTCAGGGCCGTTTTCAAAAGGGCCTTTATTTTTCCAGATAATAACCTCAGGGTTCATAGCATTATTAATTTCATAAAAGTGTGTGTGTTTGAGTATGTGCATGTGTGTTCGATCGACTTAATTAAGACAGTGTTATCAGGTGTGTGTGTGTGTGTGTGTGTGTGTGTGTGGTAATGTCCCAGAGCCGGCGTTTGATGTTGCGTTATGAACTTTGGTCAGGTTTAGTAGGTCTTGCTTGCAGTGGTATGGCGATGAACAACTGGGGTATGGCCGGGGAGGCTAGGGTATGGTATTGTATGGCATTTCATCTAATGAAGCCAGGACTGGAATTTGAATTTCGCCTTTGTTTGCTGAAAGAGTCTCAGCCATTGTCTGAATGTCTCTTTAGAAATAGTGTCTCACCTCTTACTAAGACTCTTTATCTTCAGTGGCAGGGATAGTAAGAGATGTCCTTTCTTGTTTGTCTAAAACAAGACCATGATGCCCTCTGCTGGCCATTTTTTGCATTCAGTCACTCCTGCTGAAGGTCAAGTTGTTTATTTGTAGTACTTGCTAAATTTGAAATTTGAACAAATCTGTAAGCCCAAGTATTCAGATTTGGTGCATAAATTCTCCTTCACTATTTCTAGTACAGACATGAATGATACCTCAAATTTTACGTAGCCTTGAGTGAGGAAGCTGTATCATTTCTTTTCGATGAAATCAAACAGAAAAACTGGTGAAAATCCCATAAATTTGAATTGAAGAAGTGACCCAGCCATGTCCTAAGATCAGAATATATAACGGAAACTTAGTAAGCAACCATACAGTAACGCCCACATAGTAAATTGCTAACTGCAATTTTAAAAGATGTGCAGAAAAGATTTTCACAAAACCTGTGAAGAACATGTCCAGGTCACATTTAACCCCCAAATCAAAAGAATACAAATAAAATCATTAATTATGGAGTATAAAGGAAATGAAACCTTTGCAGGACCATTACAGTCTACTGGTTAGTTCTAAAAAGTCAAAAAAGTCAAAGTCTATAGTGAGCAAATAAAATTATTTGCTTAAATTAAAATAAAATAATAGAATAAATAAATAAAATTTAATAATTAAATATACACACACACACACACACACACATATATATATATATATGAAAACACAACAAAGCCCCTATAGATATAAAATGGTTTGTGTTGTTGTTGTTTTTTTCCCTGTTTTTGAAGTCTTTTATGCTCACCAAGGCAGATTTATCTGTTTAAAAATACAGTAAAACAGTAATATTGTGAAATTTAAAAAATGTAATTAATTCCTTTGATGCAAATCTTAATTTTTAGCAGTCATTACTCCAGTCTTCAGTGTCATATGATCCTTAAGAAATCAATGCTGATTTGGTGCATTATTATTGTTGCATCCCGTATTGTTTTGGGAGGGATGTTCTCTTCATTATTATTAACAGTTGTGCTGCTTAGCATTTTTGTGCAAACCGGGATACATTATTTATCATTATTCTTTGATGAACAGAAAGTTCAAAAGAACAGCAATTATTTGAAATAGAAACGTTTGTAACATGTCTACACTTTTGATCGATTTAATGCAGTCTTTGCGGTGTATGTAAATGTTCATTTTTCTGTGGTGTCTGGATGAATACAAATCCCCCAAATTTTGAAGCACAGTCCAAGACAAAATGACAATGATGCACTTTATTATGTCATAAAATACTTTAAAACCTTCTTATAAAAAGCACAGGGACACTGAACACTTGTTTAAGGAAGAATCAAGAAGATTCTGCCAGCCTGCAGTGGCCCACGGAAGCGCTAAAAACCGGGGTCAGAGTCTAGAGTTTCCACTGATCAGGAGGTGAAGAGAGACTCCAGGACCAGAGCAATATGTGAGCTCCGACTCAATTTCCGAATCGAGACAGCTTGTTCCTGTGGTCAGTGGAGCGCAGCTGTTCTCCCTGTCTTCTCTGTCATCGGTTCACCTGACTTCATTCAAAGTCCCAAGTGAAGAAATCTGGCAATTCTATCACAGTGGCAGACCTGGAAAGCTTGCTTGAGGTCTCTTAGGCAATATGTGTTTTCCTGACAAAAAATTCTATGTTGCAATATATTGTTTATAGGCATGTCTCATCAAAATAACCTCTGAAAATAGAAATCTCTGATTTACTCAGATAGGATATATATTTATAATATATAACATTTACCTCTGTGCAGTCTTCTCAATGCCTCAAATGATGAAAGCAGCCTTAAGCAACGTGATCTCATGTTCTCCATTCAAGGATTTGTTTGATAGTTGGCTTTATACAGTGTATGCTTGTTGGACTTCACTTGTTATTATTTTCAGTTTTACAGTCAAACATATGCATTCCTCCCAAACTGCCTGCCAGAGAAGCTCTGTTCTGGAGGGTCTTTCTGAGGAGTCTCTGGGTTTCTGCCCATCTTTGTGATCTTGGTTCGTGTTGATATGAAGGACGTGGCGCCGTTGTAGGAGTACTCCCTGTCAGAGAGGAGAATGATTTCAACCCATTACAGCCATTGTTGGTATTGTTAAGTAAAACTATTAAAAACCATTTTGGTGTTTAAAGCTAAAGCTAAAATAAAATAAAAATAAGTGAAAAATTTAAACTTGGAAAACTTTAAACCTAAAAAAATGTTGCCTTGGCAACTAACAGTAAAAAATAAGTTGAAATAGTAATAAAATTATTTAAAATTAACACTGAAATAAAAACAAACAAAAGCTATACACTATTATATATATATATATATATATATATATATGTAAAAATAGGGCACATACTGTATTATTAATGTGAAGGAATTTTCCATATTTATTTTTTACAGGTGTTTTACCTGTATTTTGAATTTTGCTCTTCATTGTGTTGTGTTTTAAGGTTAATGGAAATGTCCATAAAATTACTGGATAATGTCCACATTTTAAAATATACATTTTATATATATAATGATAATACTCAAATAACACTGATTAGACAGCATATTTAAAATGTCATTTTTTTATCTTTTTTTTTTCTATTTATAATGTTTGTCAGTTTTTTATTTGTTCATTTGTTTGTTTTTTCGCCAACCTGCTCTCTGACCATTAGAATTAAAAAATATAGTTTCTGGTTTCAGTTTCTTTCCCATGCTCCCGCCAAAACGTCTGTTCTGGGAGTATGTAAGTTTGGTGAGCAGGTACGAAATGCCACGAAAAGAGCGGATTGCTTTACGGCAGCAGCAAATGCATGTTGAGCTATCCACTGTATATATATATATATATATATATATATAGTATTTTAGATTTTTTTTTTTATAATAACATTTTCTTTACAAAGAAGCGGGAAGTTATAGAATTACTATAATTATACAGTGAACTCCAAGACAGTCAAAAATGTTACATTTATTATATTTATTTATTATTAAAATACATTTTGCTGGAAAAATGACATACATGCCAAAATATTATGGATTGCTTCATCATTTTCAACGTATTACTACTGGGACCAACACAAGTCATTTTTGCACCTTCAGTAATATCTTATTTATGTTATGATGCTACTTTTAAGCGATCAGACTTATCATTTTCATCTGGCAGAAGATCCAAAGCAGTGTGCAAAAAATCCCATAGATTCACATTCACACACCTGAACTACCCAGAATACCTTAATAACCACATAGCAACATGCTAACAACCACAAAAAAAAACCTTAGCAACACCCTAGCATTTTTTTCACTGGGACGAAGTGCAAATTTAGTTCTATTTGGAATTCTGTTTAATGCTGCTAATAGTGCATAATACCTTTAAATGAATGTAGCATCTTCCATTAAACTCTCTAGTTAACTGTCAGGGAGGTCACACCACAAATATGTATGGCCATGTAGAGACATGACAATTATACATTAAAATGATTCAATTGCATCCTTCACCTGTTTAAACTGCTTTTGCACGGCACCCTGAGGGAACAAGTTTTCTGTGTCTCTGCATTCCTTAAATCTTCCTTCTGTTTGTGGGCGAGTCATTCAGACGTAATTAAACCAATGCATGGTTATTAAACCCTATTTTCCTACTACTTGTAATAAATCAGGGAAATAGAGTTTGAGAATCATTTTGCATCTCTTTTAGCACTAAAATAGTGACTTGCATCTTTATTGCATTCTCAAACTGGTGTCAGCATGCATCAAGCGCAACTTTATCACAATGAACTCCCTGTTTAAATGTTCAAGTGATCGGTTTGGCTTCGGTTTGTGTTGTGGAAGCTTCTGCCAAAACAGCATTAGGGCAATCCAACACCATGCTACTCTGTTTCCGAACAATTAGACAGCTGCACTTTCTGGAGGTAGGAAAAAGGACCGACAAAAGATCAGCAATTCTCATAAACACACACACACACACACACACACTCAGACCATTTACTCAGACAAGAAACAAAAAGTCAACAAATGTTTGAAAAAAAGCAATAAAGTACCATCCAGTGCAAGCATAGAAGGAAAGTCCTTGCAGTTGGAGACTCCGGTTGAATCCGTAACGCACGTCTTCCAGAGATTGGACCAAAAGGTTGCCGTGGTGATGACTGTCCCGTCCACTGAGGACACTTTCCAGTAGTCAGTCGGGAGCGTGGAGGAGATCAGAATCCATCCGGATATGGTGAGAAGGAAGGCAACGATCTCTGTTGCCATATTGCCCATTTTCCCACGTTCTGTTAAAGTGAAATGCAAACAAAAGTCCCGTTTAAGGCAGGAATTAATAATTTGGTAAGGGGTGCTCAGTCTGGACTGAAATGTCTGTTGATGGGTCTCCCACCTCAAAGTTGCTTTATATTCAGCAGGGAGGGCTCTGGCTACTAATCTTTTCAACAGCTGACCAATAGCCTTTTGTTTTCACATTAACTACACCACACACACTCGCATACGCACCCACCCAAACATCACTCTGCAAGAATCATTTTGAGTGAGTCGGCAAAGATGCTGGAGGTCAGGAGGTGAGTACTTTAAAGATGGCTGTTATTGGAAGGGCCTGAAAAGCCAACGCCTCTAGCAGATATTGGTGAAAAATGTTCAGATAAAACTCTGATGTGAGAGATGTCATTTTGCATATAGGATTCCTTTGGACCAGTGTTATTTTTGGTATCGCTGGGATACTATGTTAGTTTTTATTCATATTTTGAATTTATTAATTTATATTTTTACATTTGTAATTTATTTTATATTTTATGTTTTCATTTTCATTTTAGTTGAAATATTTGTCTTTTTTTTGTGCATGTGTTTCTCATCAGTATTTATTTATTTATTTTTGCATATGGGATTCATTTGGACCAGTGTTACATTTTAGTATCGTATAGTATTGATCAATATTTTTTGTGTTTCTCAACAGTTTTTTTAGTTTGAGGGTTTATTTATTTAGTTCGTTTTTGATCAATATTTTGAATTACCTTTTATTTGTATATTTTAAGTTTAAGTTTAGTCAAATTTTTAGCTTTGTTGAGTGTGTGTGTGTGTGTGTTTGGCATTTTTATTAGTATTGATCAATATTTTTTGTGTTTCTCGACATTTGTTTTAGTTTGAGGGTTTATTTATTTATTTAGTTAGTTTTTGATCAATATTTTGAATTACCTTTTATTTTTATATTTTAATTTTAAGTTTAGTCAAATTTTTAGCTTTGTGTGTGTGTGTGTGTGTGTGTG
>NW_015651555.1:762899-763291 GCF_001515625.1 Sinocyclocheilus rhinocerous | reverse complement strand
TTATATTTCAGTTTTAGTTTTAGTTATTTTAATATATCAAGTTAAACTGAAAAAAATCTGAAATTATAGTTTGGGATGAAATGTTTATAAATGTTATTTACTTTATTTCAAAAGGTTTTTTTAAGTCAAAGTTTTATTTATTTATTCATTTATTTAGTTCATTTTTATTTAACGATAATAACGATAATAATTGGACGAGGTTGAGATTCTAATCTGAAGTTTTGTTGCCATCTAGAGGTAAGAATTTGGGTAGACCATAGCTCCTTTTTCATATGATGATTCTTTAAAGGGATAGTTCACCCAAAAATGAAAATTCTGTCATCGTTTACTCACCCTCATGTCGTTCCAAACCTGTATGAGTTGCTTTCTTATGTTGAACACAAAAGAAGATA
>NW_015651555.1:742476-762810 GCF_001515625.1 Sinocyclocheilus rhinocerous | reverse complement strand
GTGTGTGTGTGTGTGTGTTTGGCATTTTTATTAGTATTGATCAATATTTTTTGTGTTTCTCGACATTTGTTTTAGTTTGAGGGTTTATTTATTTAGTTTTTGATCAATATTTTGAATTACCTTTTATTTTTATATTTTAATTTTAAGTTTAGTCAAATTTTTAGCTTTGTGTGTGTGTGTGTGTGTGTGTGTGTGTGTGCTTGGCATTTTTATTAGTTTTAGTTTTTTGTCATTTAGCTTAAAGGATTCGTTTGGTGTTATTTTTAGTATCATTGGGATGCTATTATAGTTTTTATTAATATTTTGAATTAGTTTAAATTTTTATATTTTATGTTTTCATTTTAATTTGAGTGAAAGATAAATTAGATAATATAATAATATAAATTTTATTTATATATTATTATTTCATTTATTTATATTTCAGTTTTAGTTTTAGTTATTTTAATATATCAAGTTAAACTGAAAAAAATCTGAAATTATAGTTTGGGATGAAATGTTTATAAATGTTATTTACTTTATTTCAAAAGGTTTTTTTAAGTCAAAGTTTTATTTATTTATTCATTTATTTAGTTCATTTTTATTTAACGATAATAACGATAATAATTGGAGAGGTTGAGATTCTAATCTGAAGTTTTGTTGCCATCTAGAGGTAAGAATTTGGGTAGACCATAGCTCCTTTTTCATATGATGATTCTTTAAAGGGATAGTTCACCCAAAAATGAAAATTCTGTCATCATTTACTCACCCTCATGTCGTTCCAAACCTGTATGAGTTGCTTTCTTATGTTGAACACAAAAGAAGATATTTATATTTTGAAGATTGCTGGTAATCAAACAGTTGGTGGTTGCCATTGACTTCCATAGTAGGAAAAAAAATACTATGGAAGTCAATGGCAACCACCAACTGTTTGATTACCAGCAATCTTCAAAATATCTTCTTTTGTGTTCAACATAAGAAAGCAACTCATACAGGTTTGGAACGACATGAGGGTGAACTATCCCTTTAACCATCAAAAAAAGTATGTAATAATATATAAGCATCAGGTTTTGACTTAACACTCCTATTCATGTTTGTGCATTTGTCCTAACAAAATTATGTTTTGTACTATAGTTTGCACATAGAGTGCCTCAAGAACTGGAGAGTGTGAGAGTGCATGTAAAATATCCTCACTGTCTAGAATTTCAGACATGCTTCTGGTGTGCTCACTTCACCTTGAGCTTAAAATAACAGATCTTCACTTTAGTTAAATGTCACCGGTGATAAAAAAAAAAAAAGACATATTTGTCAAGAATAATTAAAGGGTAAATGTTTTTGTATGAGTTCGAGTGCATGTTTGTGTAACCAGGAGGCACCAGTTAGAGAAGGTCAGATGGGTCTTCCTGCCTGTTCTCAGTCTCAGATCCTGTTAATGGTTTCCCTCCGTCCCCCCAGAGGGAGTTACAAAACATAACCTGACCTGACCAAAACATGAGGCTTCTTCAGTCAACAGCTGCTCGCCTCAGCCAAGAACACATCAATTACAATTATGTAATGTTTCAGGTAGTATCAGTTACATTGATAATTTAATTTAATAACTTTATTTATTAGGTCAATATAACAACAATGTCATATCAGGACCATATCAGGACCATAATGAAACCTATACAAAATGAATAGGCTACCAAAATAAACCAACTAGATGATTTACGTGTTCTAAAAAAACTGTGAATTTTCACAAAAGTTGGTAACATGATGTTAGGGTGTTGTTGGGATGTTTCTATGTAGATTCTGGGTTAAAATAAAAAATAAAAAATAGTACAGATGAGTTGTCGATTTTTTATAAATGCATACGATGTGATTCATACAGGAATGTACAATAAAAAAAAAAAAAATATATATATATATATATATATACGTAAAACAACTTAGCAATGACTTTAAAATTATAATTTTTTTTTTTTTCAAATTAATATGTGGTTGCTATTTGTGGTAGTGGCTTACTGGTCAAAAACAATAAAGCTTGGTATTGGGTCAAAAGACATGAGTCTCTTTTTAATGTAAACCTATGACACTGATCTATTATATAGGCCTATGACAACGAAAACCTAAATAAATAAAAATTCCTAATAACTTTTGTTCCACTTAGGGGTGTCGCGATATACCGGTATTGACGATAACCGTGATATTTAAATAATGAAATATCATTATCGTGTTAATTAGGAGTGTCGCAATATACCGGTATTGGAGATATTTAAAAATGAATAGTGCTCATACAATAATATGACTCATAATAATCCAGCGCCATTAATCCATTATGAAGCATTAAACTCTCATGTGTTATTTGTTTCATTCATACTCGACAATGGAGGGCACCCTGCGCAGAAATTCCACAAGCAAAACTCAAAGGAGTGATAAAACAAATGACTTTCCAGGAAATCCCTTATATGGACAAAGGTATCCAGCTGTCGCTGCTGAATAAAATGCAGAAATAAATGTTTTGTATGATGAAATAGGATGAGAATCAGCACACGATTGCAACAGTGTATGGTTTATCTGTGTTCTTCAAGCCATCTCAGGCATTTTCATATGGATAATGTATATTTATTTTGCAATGCTAATTGACATAGCCTTTATCACTGTATAGAATACTATAAAACAAGAATCAGTTCACAGAAGTTATTTTAAACACTCGATCGACGCTATAAGGCAAGTTATAAAGTCAAATATATTCTCATATTCTCATAAATGGTCTTACTTTGACACTGTGCTAAACTAAAAATGGTTAGCAGTTTAGTCTCTTTTGTTTAGTGTAATTTTTCGTTTGTATGCAATGGTGTTATTCATTGGTCAAAAAAGGGGGGGAAAATAATAATTTGACAGATAGGATGATTTGTTTATTTATTTTTCAAGATTTCTATAGATTACGCAATATATCGTTATCGTGATTTTTTTTGGCCACGATAATCGTGTAGTGAAAAATCTGAAATCGTGACAGCCCTAGTTCCACTAAACATGTTATAGAGACATTATATGGCTCTTATACCAGTGGGGATGGACGACTCAAAACAGCCTGTAATTGTTTTGCAGGTGAGCTGTTGCTGAGTGATACAAGGTCAGCGAGAACGTCAAACTAAATATCTGCCACCATAGCAACCACAGATTCCCTCAAGGAGATCCCTGTGCTGAGGCGCATTAAACACGTGTATCACCTCCAACATGCAATTATATTGTTGCAAATTGCATTTGTGAAATTAATCTTGCCATATGAAAGGGAGAAAGGGGCAGTTTTATAATTGCAGAATCATTCAGATGAGGCAGATTGAAGCATGCTGACTGAGGTATGCAGTTATTCATCTTTAGGAAGCATAAAGGTCACAAACCTCACATCACCATGACTAAAGATTTTGACTTCTTAGATAAATACGAAAGACTTAAATGAGTCACACAAAAGCTAGTTTATATTTGCATGCAAGACTAACTAAGGTTTAACAAAGGTTAACTAAGGTTAAAAGATTTACCTGTTTATGACAGAACTCCATGATGACAGTCCCGGGAAATTTGACTGAAAAAATAAACGTGACTGTACATGCTTATTATGTGCAATGCACCTACTGTATTTACACCACACAGATTTGAAGCATATCATTTGGGATGCTCAGACAGAGCTAAGGTTAAAGGAATAGTTCACCCAAAAAGGAAAATGTGCTGAAAATGTACTCACCCTCAGGCCATCCTGTAGAATAGTTTGTTTCTTTATCAGAGCAGATTTGTAGACATTTTACATTACATCACTTGCTCACCAGTGGATCCTCTGCAGTGAATGGGTGCCGTCAGAATGAGAGTCCAAACAGCTGATAAAAACATCACAATAATCCACAAGTAATCCACACGAGTCCAGTCCATCAATTAACATCTTGAGAAGCAAAAAGCTGCATGTTAAGAAACAGATCCATCATAAGGGGGTTTAAACTGTCGCTAATCCATAATAACGCTTCCTCCAGTGATAAAGTCCATCCCCAGTTGTCCTCTAAAATCAAAATCCACCAGCATATTTTTTTTTAGAACTGTTTTGGACTGTTTTTACTTGTAAACAGTGCTTGATCTGTGCATATTTCTCTCCTGATTCAGACAAGACCACTTTTTCACTTAAGAAAGGATTCACTATTACAGAGGACTCACATTTTAGCAAGAGTTTGAAGTTAAAAATGTCTTAATGATGGAATTGTTTCTTACAAACACGCAGCTTTTCGCTTCACAAGTTGTTAATTGATGGACTGGAGTTGTGTGGATTACTTGTGGATTATTGTGATGTTTTTATCAGCTGTTTGGACTCTCATTCTGACGGCACCCATTCACTGCAGAGGATCCACTGGTGAACAAGTGATTTAAAGCAAATTTTTTTTAAATATGTTCTACAAACTCATCTATGGATGGCCTGAGGGTGAGTAAATTTTCAGCAAGTTTTAATTTTTGCATGAACTGTGCCTTTAACAGTTGGCCTCTTTCAGTGTTACACAGCGATACGGGGAAAAATGGGACCTGTTTTAGAATATAAATTATGGCTCTAATTTTCTTATGTAACCTAGAATAAAACATTTGCATGTGAGAACAATAAGGAATCCACAAGCTTGCTGTGTTTTCAAACACTGGTATGAACATTTGATTTCCAACTGACCACAAATTCCCAGAATTAAGATAATCACCAGATTCTATTATAACCGAAATGCCGCTGATCCATGTTTTATTGCTTTTTTTTTCTGGGTCAGTTTTCCAGCAGAAATATGTAATCCCTTACTGGAGCTTGGCCTCTGGTGTAAAGTTCACATTTAAGATGTTCACATTTCACATTTAAGCAAAGTAATAATGACTCAACAGTCAGGCTTTCTTTGCAATACAGAACATTGCGTGGAAGTCAATCATTCCTGATATACAGCTGTAACTCCTCCTTACAGATTATGTTCGGCTGATTCTTGGAGGCTACAGAAAAGGGCTTCCCTTCTCACGTTCAGCATTACCTTTATCAGTGTAGCGGCCACCTGCTCTGTCTCATTGTGGGTCTCTCATCTTCTGCTCTTTCAGTGCTTTATCTGTATCGGAAATCCAAGAAAGAGGGACAGACAGAGGAAGGAAGAGAGAGAATAAACATACAGTGCATGTTGCAGTATGTGTTTCTCACAGAGGAATGAGATGTGTGAGTGGGCTAAAATGTAATTCTCTCAGGACATATTTAAAATTCACTCAAAAATGAAAATTCTTTCAGTGAATAAATCGTTCTTTTGAAGTCTTTAATAAATCACTTGATTGAGTTCACATATAAATGTTTTTATTTTAAAGACTAGACTACATTTTGGTCTGTTCGTTTGATATACTTTTATGGTGCCCACAGTCCCCATTTATTGTAATTGTATGGAAAAAAACAACCAACATTATTCATAATGTATCCATTTATGTTTAACGGGAAAAAAGCCATATGGGTTTGGAACAACAAGAATAAGTCAATTGAATTTTGAATCATTCAATATAGCCTATTTGAAAAGAAAGATTTGTTTTGTGTTGCTTTTTTGTTTTTCTCTTTTTAGACACTCTAATTAAAGATGATTGCTTCCAGCACACTGCATGAGTGGGTTGTGTATGCAGAGCTAATAAAGAACAGATGGTAGACAAGAAGCCTCCTCACCCAAAAGTACCAGGCACAATTACACAATCAAAGTTACAAATGTGCATCTCTTTCTCTCATGTGTCAGAATAGTCGATCAGAATCGTATTTGCCCTAAAAGAGTAATAACATAAAGTTGCATCATTCACTTCTTCAGCAATTCTACCTCAAAGCAATTTTCTGTAAATCTGCTTTCATCCTTTTACTATGTCGCTCACAAGCAAATCATACTATGGTGAAGCTTTGGCTCATTAATATTAATTACTCGACGTGACGTTGCCTCAATTGGCCTAACCGATTGGCTGCATAGGCGAAGCTGGTAAATAAGCGGGCTCCTTAATATTAATTAGGCCACTTGACGCAACACTCAAAGAGGGTTACCAAGCAACGTAAGTATGCCCTAATTAATATTCATAAGATAAGTCTTCACGATAGTAAGGTTCGTAATTTCGTCAGCTTGATCTGAGGTGTGTATGAAGGATGTAAACGTTCTTCTTATGAGCCAATCACGTAGTATGCCCTAATTAATATTCATAAGATAAGTCTTCACGATAGTAAGGTTCGTAATTTCGTCAGCTTGATCTGAGGTGAGCCAATCACGAGTGACCCAAGGATTGTCGAGCCAATGGCTGATCAGACAGGCGCGCTCATAGTAGGAAATGAAGGGTTTACCTCCGCCTGTACGTACTCGACGACATGTGAGTGTGTTAGAAAGTTACACAACAGTTTATAAGGTAGATGTGTCGCACTGTTCGCAGGTTATGCGTGGGGTCCCAGTGTCCGGCTGAACTGCAGGGAGGATGGCGATCGATATGGAGCCCATAAAGAAAGATGCGAAGAGCAACCCGTCCGCCACGGCTAATCTCTTCTCACAGATCTTTTTCTGGTAAGTTTTTATGCCTCTAAGTTATACAGGAGAAAGAGAGGAGGGGGACAGTTACATGATCAACTTATGGGCCATTTTATGTGTTTTCCCTCTGAAATTAACAGCCTGTATCAAAGAATTTAAGCTTTGTGTCTTTCGTTCCCTTATGTGTACATTTTCTGACACTAAAGACATTATTAGTTCAGCCTTCTTTATTCAGAGGATTTTAGGTGTCTTTCCATCAGTTGTGTATCTGATCCAGTGCTTTGTTACACGCGGAAAGCTGGTCCTGTTCACCACCCACTTCTTTTCCTTCCAGTATTTCCAGTATTTTTCCCGGTGTTCACTCTTAATAGCTTTCATGTACCGGAATAGCCATGTGGGTTAATGACGAAAGAGGGTCTGACATGATAAAAACGTTCTTAGAACGTTCTAATGTTGGTTTCATACATTTCTGAAAAAGTTTGAAAAAAGTGACTCGTTATTTAATCATATTTGAATTTAATCTTCAGTCTTCATTTGAATTATTTATTGTAATTCTTAAAAAGAATTGAGCTTAATCATTATCTTTATAACGTTTTTTTTTTTTAATTCAGTTTTTTTTTTTTTTTTTTCAAAAAAAGCTTTTTTTAAGGGGATTACTCTGTTTGACATAAGCAAATCATGGGTTTCATAAAAGGTAAACTTCTTATTTTTTGAAAATGTAATAACATTGTTTTGTTTTTTTGGCACAGGACAAAAAAATGACCTCTTGTTTTTTTGGTTACACCACACTGACTTTGATTTGAAGGGTAAAAGTTTTAGAAAATAATTTTATTATAAAGCAAAAAAAAAGTCTGTTTTCTATGCCAAACAAGCCTTTTTTTCAGGAATTTCTATCTTTTAATGGGATTTTTTTTCATACAATCGCTGAAAAATTACACCACCTAGTAGCCATTTTTAACATTAATCAGAAAATATTCAAAACTGGTTTTAATTCAGAAATTTAAAAAAAAGTATGTTTAACACCGCATTCATTTTATTATCTGTCACACATTATTTATTTTTTTTATAATTTTTAATGTGATGTTGTTATTCCATTTTATTTTGTATTATTAGTTCATGAGTGATTGTGTTTTTCAGCAATAGTGTGCACCCTTAATTTACAGTGAAAAGAAGGTCAGGGAAAAATCTAGATGGAAAAATCTCCAGACAAGTTCTTTGTCCATTTTTCTTTTTTTCTTTGTTACTTTGCACTTTTTGTATACTTAATTTCCATGATCTAAATATTCTTAAAAATTAAACGTCTGTTGTCATTTGGAAGTGTGTAGGCCTTCTTGCATTATTATGCTGTTACATTATGATTATATATTCAGTGACATAAAATGGTCTTTAAAATGACAATAATATCGCTTATCGCAATTATTTCTGGGGCAATATATCGCACAACAAAAAGTTGTTATCGTGACAGGCCTACATGTTATGGACCCATATGCAAATCTAGCCATTTGGCTTTAATGTCAGAGGGGTTTTTAGGTTTTGTTTTCCAACCCTTGACCCTCAGGAACACTCTGTGCAACGCTGATAGAGGAGAGCATCTGTTACTGTCATTTTAAAGAGATTGCCTACCTGCATGTATGTATGTATGTATGTTTGTTTGTCATGAAACATATGGTTTGTACACTTTAGGCGGCTGTCATCACTCATCAATTATTCAGCATCCTTTGGTATACACATTTAAAGAGTTCTGTTGACCAAAATCCTCTTTTCTCTTCACATTTGACGTCAGCTGGCTGAACCCTCTTTTCCGTATCGGATCCAAGAGAAGACTTGAAGAAGATGACATGTATAAAGTGCTTCCGGAGGATGGGTCCAAGAGACTCGGGGAGGAACTGCAGAGGTGAGTGAGCCGCTGGGAATAAACCGACTAATCAACAGACTCTTCTCAAACAAACCCTCAGAGTATTTATTGTGAAATATGAGAACGCAGGCCAGTGCGGTTCCCAGTAGGTGTTGGGAAAGTGATGGCTCACACCAGTTCATTATGCAATGTTGAGTTTTAGCGAACATCTCTGTAATCATCCATACATTAACAATGTATGAAAACTGAAATGAAGGAATGAGTTTAGGCTGGTTTAGTATTCCTAGAAGGAGCCTTGGTTGGGCACGTGGGACCCGAGACCGTTGATCCTGGAGGTGTGGATTAAGATCAGACCCGGTAACCCAGGAAACTGTGTGTTCAAAATCCACAAGGGGTGTCTCATTAGCTACCACAACTCTGCCTTACAACAGATTTTCACAGAAGGACTGTCCTTGTAGACAAAATATGCTGTAAGTTGGCTTGGATAATCAGCCAGGTTGAAGTCAAAGTCGGATCACTTAGAAAAGCAATAGAACACCTCTTCTCCAGCCACATGATTTGGTGAGCATTCATGTTTGTAGCACAAAAGGTGTGGGACAAGTTAGACATTAAAATGTAATATTTAGGATTGGGTTTTTTTGCAGTGATAATCTGTAGAGCCAGAACAGAAGGGCAGATAATTTGGAAGGTTCTATTGTTGCTATTACATGAGCAGAACTCTTGGAGGAGGATCCAGAGAGCAGGGCGTGAGGGAGTGTGAGGTTAACGGCCCGTCTGGTTTTCCTGCTCACTTTCATTTTGTAGTGTACAGGAAGCCACCCTGAATCTAATGAGACAGACTACTCACTATGTGAAGTATAAACGTGTGTGTGTGTATATATATATATATATATTTATATTTTTATCTAACACTGTTGACTATAACTGAAACTTGAAATCAGAAATTAAGTTGACGTTACATGGTCTTGTCTTATTACGAGCAGTTCATTGAAACATCTTTCCTTTTGGCTTCTAGGCAATGCAGCCTTTTTGATAATGGATGGATAAACACCAAATACTACTTAAGCATTGTTTAGGCAACCTTTTAATTAATGCATTCTACCTAAAAGCATAACAATAGTTTTTCCCCAGTTATTTTAATATATAAACTTATTTATTGTTAATAAATGTTATAAATCTATCCCAATAATTATGTAATAAAGAATTAGAACGATCAAAGAAAAGCCTCCTCAAAAGAGTAATTCCCTCACACAACCAATAACAGTACATTTACGCATTTGGCAGACACTTTTATATGAAAGCAACTTATACCACGTTCCATGTGTACATTTTTCATGTCAGTTCATGTATTCCCTGGGAATCAAACCCATTGAATGGTCCCTTTTCACAATCCAGTAAATTCCCAATTACTTAGCAAGTGTCAAGTTTTGTCTTATCAACTTTTTTCTCTATTTGAATATCCCATTTCACTCAGAAATATGTCACCTTTCAGAAATAAAATGGGTTACTTGAGTATTAATGGATATTTGTTACTGTGCAATCCAAGATTTCACGGTGGTTATTTGCTCTTTTAGATTATTTGTCTCTTTTTGATTTTTGTAAATAAAACACACTGTAACATAAAGATCACTGCTTGCTATTGCCTGTCATGTAAGGCTAGTATTTTCTTCACCTTGAGGTTTTATTACATAGAAACACATAAGCAGATAAATCATTCACTGACCTCTTGTACAGCGGAGAAAACCACTCATAATCAGCAGTCTCCTGCAAAGTTTTTATCTCCAGCCGTGAATGCATGGAAATGTATGACAGTGAACAATTCTGTCATTCATTAAAAAGCACCTCCTCACACAGCGTTTCTCCAGCCTCTAATCATGCACTTTAAAATGGATCAGTGCTGGTTCATTTAGCACAGCTCTGGGATATGACATTAATTAGTGAAGCTTTTATTGCGATCAGCACCTTGGAGCGCACTGGGGCCGAGGCGTAAACACAAATGTTCTGCCTTGAAGTAAACTGTTATTTGCAGATGTAGAATTTACGGCCGGACGTTACTGCTGGAAAACATCAACTGAAGAGGCTCAGCAGCTGTTTTGAAGAAGCACCTTAGTAGTTTTCCTGATTTGGCTAAAATGTGTTAGTTTCTGGTCAGGATTGGTTTCTTGTGTGCCTTGAATGCTTTTCATGTGACCTGTATTCTTTACATTTATATGTTGTTTTACATGGCCTGTACAACATACACGCTTGTTACCTGTTCACCGGGTGGCCCTTGTGGTCCAGGACTGGACCTTATGTGGTCCTCATTTTTCATCCTTTTAAGCTGTGTAATAAATAATCAAGATTTATTCATCAAAAAAAGACAAATGTCTTCATAGAGAAATCTTTTGTAGACTAAGTGTTAACAAGTTTGTCTGTACGCTGAAGTCATCATACCGTTATGTTTTATGTGAGATGACACAATGTGGGTAATAAAGGAGTATTATAGTTGTTTTATGATATCCTATTTCTCTCTGTGTCAGCATAATTTATTAAGCCTTGCTCATCTTTTTTCTTTTTCCCACACTCATAGCTACTGGGACCATGAAGTGGAAGAAGCAACCAAAGAACTCAGGACACCCAAACTCACCAAAGCCATTATCAGGTGCTACTGGAGATCATATGCAGTACTGGGAGTGTTCACGCTTATAGAGGTACGTTCTGATCCAGGGCTTTGCATGATATTTTGTATGTGGAACACAATGTGAAGGCAGCGAAGCTCCCCTCTAGTTAACTATAAATCGAGTGTGTATTCACACTACATTTTAGGGATGCTCCGATCCGATATTCAGTATCGGTATCGGCTCCAATACTTTCATTTCATTTTCATTTGGTTACATTTTAAGATTAATTTAGTGGTTACATTTTTGCGCATTCATTTAATAACCATCATTTTTAATAAATAATAAATTATTCACCCAATAGGGATAGTTCACCCAAAAATGAAAATTCAGTCATTTACTCACCCTCCACTTCCAAAACTGTACAATTTCAAAACACAAAAGATATTTTGAAGAATGTTGGTAACCAAACTGTTCACGGTGGCCATTGACTTCCACATAGTATTTGTTTTTCCATACTATTGAAGTCAATGGCTACATTGAACAACATAATTTATTAAAATGTTAATAAAGTTTTATGAATTCAATTGATATAATTTTATCAAGATTATCAACATTTTATTAAACCATTTAAACAGATTCCAGAAAAATATAGGGTTCTACTTGCCTACATGTAGAAAAGGAGTGTAAACAATTGCCACCAAAATTTCCTCGTGTAAAGACAAGGGTGTGGATGTCTTTAGGAATGTGCATGTCTAATTCATAATTATTGCACATTGTTATTATCTGATGTTTCTTCTTCCCCATTATAGGAGGTGATTAAAGTGATTCAACCAGTGTTTTTGGGAAAACTCATTCAGTATTTTGAGAGAAATGAGCCCGATAACATGGCAGCGTTGTATGAAGCTTATGGATATGCAGCAGGCGTCTCTCTCTCCACTCTGGGTCTGGCGTTACTCCACCACCTCTACTTTTACCACGTCCAAAGAGCTGGAATGAAAATCCGCATTGCAATGTGTCACATGATCTACAGAAAGGTTAGCTTTTCTTAAAAACACAAACCTGCTTTTCCAGAAAAAAATTTCTGAGGAGGTGCCAAGTTACAGTGGTAGTACCAGGATTTTTAATAAGTACCATATCTGTATAACATGATGTTTACATGGGGTTCTTCAAAGAATGGTCCATAAAACGCCTCTGTACTATTTTGCAGGTGTGCCACATCTCTCTCACCCCCCACCCCACCCACACACACACACACACACTTTTTTTTATAAAGTGTCTGTAGATAAAAGCGATAGGAATTATTTTTTTATTCTTGGGCTTGGCTGAGGGTAATTCCTTATCACGGTATCTCCCACAAACCTTTAGATTTGTTTCTTCTTTTAGGCACTGTGCCTTAGTGCCACAGCTATGGGCCAGACAACTACTGGGCAGATTGTTAACCTTTTGTCGAATGACGTCAGCAAGTTCGATGAGGTAGGAAATTTCCATAACTTATTTGTCTTCCTCTTAAGTGTTACAGTCACCGGCTGTCCATTTCCTGTTTTTGAAGCAGGTCACTCACAGGGAATTTTTTTTTTATTTTTATTTTTTTATGGATTTAAACATGGTACTTGTTTGGTCAGGGAATTGTTTTGTGTAGTTCACTTTCCAGTTAAAACAGCCAAAGGCAGCACGAGTGATTTACCGTAAAGGGCTTGTGTTACTGGGTAACAGATTGGCCAGCGTTCAGAGTACCAGGAGAGGTCTCAAATAGGTCATCTTAACCTTTTGTGCATTTACAATCTGACTTTGGGTTATTGGAAAATTAAAATGATTAGTTAACCCCTTAACTGTCACTCACATTTTTGAACATAGACGTGAAAGTGCACGATCCAAACTTAAATTTTTATAATTCATGAACGAAAACATTTTGTAACATGATATTGATGTACCATTTTCATGGTAATGCAATGTTTGATTTTAAAATGGGTTTCAAAGGATGAATTTTGAGATTTAAAGTTTTCAATTGATATATAATTTCTGATGATTTCTAAAGTGTGATAGAGAAAAAGGCAACAAAGACGACTTTTTTTGACAAAGGTCAGAACTCCTGTATATGTAGATTTTTGAGGTGCACTCTTGTCAAAAATTAATCTATTACTTTTCCTACATAATTTTTAACAAAAACATTGGTAAAATCTATTTAGGAGTCTTAGACCTTTCCAACGATATATAGTTTGTCATGATTAGATTAGGATTTAATTGTAATATAGTGAAGTAAACTTAGGCGTCCCACAGAGGGGGACGGGTGACAGTTAAAGGGTTAAACAGTTTTTATGTGTTGTGGTTTCTGACATACAATATAACTCACCCATTAATCAGTCCAGTGGAGTCTCCAGCAGAGTTATTATCATTATGTGATGGATAGTTACTGTATGTGAAGTGTTGGCTGTGTGCCTTGTAACATGACTTTACAGATTTAATGCAGCTCAGTAAACGCATGACCATTTTAAACCATGTTCATTCTGTCTGAACAGTTATTCTGTGTATTTGTAGTAGGAATGTCATTGTTCTACATCAGTATTTGGAAGCGTTTCTCTTGCATTTACCAGCAGACATCAGAGGGGTTCCATGAAGAATTACCGGAAGTTCAGTTTTTGTTCAGACCAAGTTACCCGAAATAAGAACTTTGAAGTTTAAGCTACTTTTTTTTTGTAGATTCTAAAAATAATCTCTGGGACTGTTTGTAATATGATATTACAAAAGCAGTACACCGTGTCCCAAGTACTACACTAAAATATTGTCTCATGAACTACAACATGATACGTCATGGTTTTGTGCCACTATGTAGGGGCTTATTAAATGAACGCTGATGATGGAATACAGATATTGATTTTATGTAAAAACAATATATATAATCTAAATTTCTTTTATTTCTCAAAGAGTCCTAAAAGCATATCACAGTTTCCACAAATATTACTTATAATATTTATTAATATATATTCTGTCTGAACAGTTATTCTGTGTATTTGTAGTAGGAATGTCATTGTTCTACATCAGTATTTGGAAGCGTTTCTCTTGCATTTACCAGCAGACATCAGAGGGGTTCCATGAAGAATTACCGGAAGTTCAGTTTTTGTTCAGACCAAGTTACCCGAAATAAGAACTTTGAAGTTTAAGCTACTTTTTTTTTGTAGATTCTAAAAATAATCTCTGGGACTGTTTGTAATATGATATTACAAAAGCAGTACACCGTGTCCCAAGTACTACACTAAAATATTGTCTCATGAACTACAACATGATACGTCATTGTTTTGTGCCACTATGTAGGGGCTTATTAAATGAACGCTGATGATGGAATACAGATATTGATTTTATGTAAAAACAATATATATATAATCTAAATTTCTTTTATTTCTCAAAGAGTCCTAAAAGCGTATCACAGTTTCCACAAATATTACTTATAATATTTATTAATATATTAAGCAGCACAACTGATTTCAACATTGATAATAATAATAAATGTTTCTTGAGCAGCAAATCAGCATATTAGAATGATTTCTGAAGGATCATGTGACACTGAAGACTGGAGTAATGATGCTGAAAATTCAGCTTTGCATCACAGGAATAAATTACATTTTGAAATCTATTCAAATAGAAATTGTTATTTTAAATTGTAATAATATTTCACTATATTGCTGTTTCACTGTATATTTGTTAAAATAATTGCAGCCTAGGTGAGCATTAAAGACTTTTAAAAACATAAAAAAGAATTATCAACCCCAAACTTTTAAATGATTGTGTTTGTACATGTCAAAAAATGGTGTTACTATAGTGCCACATCCCCCATGGTAATAACATGGTATTTTTTTGGTTCATTTTTTGGTTAGTGAAGTGGTATGATATAATTGTCTGTTGTTTTGTTCACCTCTCTTGTCCCAGGTGACTATTTTTCTGCACTTCCTGTGGGTGGGGCCTCTGCAAGCCGCAGCTGTGATTGGTCTGCTTTGGCAAGAGATTGGAGCATCATGCCTTGCGGGCATGGCAGTTTTAATCTTTCTTATGCCACTTCAGACCATGTTTGGGAAGCTGTTTTCAAAGTACAGGTACAATCTCAGGATTACTCTGAAAAAACAAAATGGATCAGGGAAAAGCAATCATAAGAAGCTGAAAGGTTTAATCACAATCACAGGATGCTCTTCATGTCATGGCTAATAGTGTCAAGTAGGCTTTAGACACTTCAGAAAACATCTGTGAAAACACTTTTATCATCTCTTAAAAATCCCTTATATTTTTAATGAGTTGTGATATTTTCGATGAGCTTTGTTGTTCAAATGACAGTTTGTCTGGACTGATTTCCGTAATATAGAAATAATTAATAGCTCAAAAGAACAGTTCAAGTGCATGAATTAACTTTGCATGCTGAAGATGGTGTATTTTTCTGTTATGGTAGTTACTCGGTTCATAATGAGATGTTAATCATCTCCAACCATCTCCAAATAAGTAATTTACGAGAATTTATTGTGGTGATCAGTCTTACTGCAGTGTTAAAACACAATAAATCATAGTCACATGTTTCACCACATGCTCTTTCCTTCTGGGGTTATGCACTCTTTCTGAGGTTCAGAGCCAAACCTAAATATGATTCATCAATTAGAAACTTTTGTCACACGATTAAAAAAATCGTGCTACTTTAAAGGAAAATGTATGTGTATATATAATTATTTTAAAATCAAATACTTGAGTCATGGAAGGTGAAATATTCCAGAATATCTTTAATCTCCCTAAATAGAAATGGTAAAATTAGGACAATTTATTTTGCACTTTTCCTTAAAAACTTATAAATACCAAATTAATTCAGTTTTGTGTACAATTTGTTTTTCTCTAAAAACAAAGAAGATAACATAATACTCTTTTTGATTTTTGGTCATAAACAGCTAAAAACTCTCATTTGTTTGTTTCTTGTAGGAAGGAGATCTCAAAAATCATGAGCAGCTCTTACCTCCGAGGACTGAACATGGCCTCGTTCTTTACGGCGAATAAAATCATCCTGTTTGTGACGTTCACTGTGTATGTTCTGGTGGGCAACAAAATCTCCGCCAGCCGTGTGTTTGTGGCCGTGTCGCTGTACAGCGCCGTCCGCCTAACCGTTACTCTGTTCTTCCCTGCTGCTATCGAGAAAGTGTCCGAGTCTGCCATCAGCATCCGGAGGATCAAGGTACGACCGCCATCATTAGGCCACATTTACACTATATATGACTATATCTGATTTTTCTAACACGATGCTTAAGCTGTGTTTGCAAGCCAAAGTAAACATACTGACCCAGAAATGCTTAGACTGAAAAGGAAGTAAAAACGGCATGCTTTGCATTGGACTCAGATAAAATGATAATATAAGCATTTGCTCACTCAAAGTTTCAAAAGACATAAAACTTCAGCATGACTCCACTGGGTTGAGCCACCATTGTTTTTTAATTGACATATGACTTGTATTGACAGGGGAATATCGGATCTGTCCACTTAATTGGCAGATGCAAATGTCTAAACCAGTCTGAGAATCCATGCGCTTTTTTTCTGCTTAAGACGTTTTGTGCCACATGGGAGGAAAAAATCAGAATTGGTTCACTTGAACTGTAACGTAAATGCCAATCTTTGTGAAGTTACAGTGTTCCCATATCTTGGAAAACCTAGAATTGTGATTTCCAGGTCTGGGAGAGTCACGGAAATTGTTATAGTCTTGAGAAAAAAACAGTGCATACTGCATGAAATAGTGTATCCCATAATGCAATGTGGTTAACATTTCTTTTATGACATATTATTTGATCAGACTGCCAGTATATAAGGAATTTGTACATAAAATTGAATTAAAAATTCAAAATAATAATTTAAATTTCCAAATTGATAACTGGACTTACATGCAACATGATAGCGACCAGTGCTGGGGGTAATATATTACAAGTAACGCAAGTTACGTAATCAGATTACTTTTTTCAAGTAACTAGTAAAGTAATGCATTACTTTTTAATTTACAAGAGAATATCTGAGTTACTTTTTCAAATAAGTAACGCAAGTTACTTTTTTTTTTTCAATTTATTGATTGACAGCTCCCCTGTCCCCATGTTGAGAGAAATCAGAAGATGTTACTGTAGTTCTAAAATAAATATGAATATGCATTAATTCATCTCACTCACAAAAAAAAAACACACAGATTCAGTATTCCTCAAAATGAATAAAAATAATGCAACTCAGAATATGACGCAAACCTGCAATAATTAAATGTTAAACAACACAAATATCCTTTATGTATTTATTCCCATTCTATTAACCAATGTCTTTGCTTCTGACCGTCGATGATCCAGTTCAACCGTACTAAGCAAAAATTACTCTAGACGAACATTTGTGTGTTTTTTTTTTATTGCTAAAGTGTGTTGCAATTTCTTCTTCTGCATTCTACTGTACGGACGTAAATTTACTTCCCCTTCAGTCTGAGGCTTATTCATTTCACTTTTGGTGTGAAAACGCTTTTATATTTGCCAATATATATAAACTATATATATATATATATATAATTTTATTTTTTTTATTAATTCCAAAATGTATCAATATGCAACAAATAAGGAAAAAGAAGACAGAAATTTGCATGTTAGAAATGAGCAAGTTGATGCTCACAAACTCAAATATAAATATAAAAGTATATTTATGTTATATATGTCATACAGCATAAATGTACTAAATAAACTTTCGATATAAATAAATGAAATGAAAGATGATTTGCCAAGAACAGCTTCTAAATCTCTGGCTCGTCTGGTTGTGCTGAAGTGCTGCAGGTGTCATTTTCAGGGTTAATTTTAGATCTACTCCAAAGTTCCCACTGACACAGCTAATGTTGCGTAAGTCAAGAACCTGCAGATTTTGTAATCATGGAGTGTCTGCTTAGAGAAAGGAGCCTTTATATACAAAGCAGATGATTAATTTTCCGATTTGACCTCACATTGAACCCACTTCTTCCACTTGTCGGACAGTCCTAATTTGTGTCAACCAAAGAAACTCCAAAATACTGCGACTACACTGTAAGAGTGTCATTACAGCAGTTTTTTTTGTGTGATGGTCTTGTCTTCATGCATCATAAGTGTCTGTGGTCTTTCTCTCACATGCAGAAGTTCCTCTTGCTCGACGAGCTTGTGAAATCCCACGTTCCACTTACTCAGGAGGATAAGAAAGAGGCGTCTGTGGAGATACAGGATCTCATATGCTACTGGGACAAGGTGAGTTCAGTGGGACCAGGCCCTTGAAAGTACACACACCTTCCCCCGAGTTATGATTTTGGAAATGCAGAACTACAAGCTGCTATAGTTCCCACTTAAGGTTTCTTAAGTGTTTTTTTTTTTTTTTTTTGGTTGGCTTCCTTATGTATTTCACCTTTTGATTTTTTTTGATTTTTATAATAGATGTATTAATTAGTATATGTTGTGTTAATTAGTATTGATACTTACAAGATCATGCTCAAATGAACAAATAGTTGCCTCTCTGGTTCTGTACATGCACCGATCATGAAAAATGGTTTGAAAAGTTTTTTTTTAACAGTTAGTTCTTTCATGTTAAAATTTATATATCTTCTCCCCTCTCTACTTCACAGACTCTGGATGCGCCAACTTTACAAAATGTGTCTTTTAATGTGAAGCCAGGTCAACTTCTGGCGGTTATTGGTCCTGTGGGGGCGGGAAAGGTCAGTCACAATAATTCCATTCTCTGATTTCAGTTTTCCCAGGTTTGCATTTTAAATAGAAATGATCATGGCAGCCATGAGTGTTATTAGTTACTAATCTTCACCTCTCTCCCGCAGTCTTCTCTCCTCAGCACTGTTCTGGGGGAGCTCCCAGCAGAAAAGGGTGTGATAAAGGTCAAAGGTGAGCTGACGTACGCCTCCCAGCAGCCTTGGGTTTTTCCAGGAACCATTCGGAGCAACATACTGTTCGGAAAGGAGCTGCAGCCCCAGCGATATGAGAGCGTCCTCAGAGCCTGTGCGCTCAAAAGGGTGAGACGTGTATTAGTTAATTCATCCATCTCACTCTTGCCTTTCTAACCTGTTCCATCTACTTGTAAATTAAACTCTCAGTAAGATAATTTATTGTTTTCTTTTTGTAATTAGGGTTGTCAAATGAATTAATTACATGTGCTGATTACTTAATTTAAATAAAAACATAATTAAGTACATAGTTTTACACTATTCTTTAGAGTAAAAACAGTAATATTGTTAAATATTACAATTTAAAATAACTGTTTTCTATTGTAATATGTTTTAAAATGTAATTAATTCCTTTGATGCAAAGCTGAGTTTTCAGCATCATTACTCCAGTCTTCAGTGTCACATGATCCTTCAGAAATCATTCTAATATGCTGATTTGCTGCTCAAGAAATGTTTTTGCTTCCAAATCTCTTATCAGTTGTACTGCTTAGTATTTTTGTGTGTAAACCGTGATACATTTTTCAGGATTCTTTGATGAATATAAAGTTTTAAAAAAAAACCCGCATTTATCAGAAAAAGAAATCTTTTGTAATAAATGCATTTATTGTAACTTTTGATCAATTTAATGCAGCCTTGCTAGTTTTAGTATTTGGTTGTTGCTTTAAAACTTTAACTTCACATCTTCATAAAACTTTAAATACTATAAAACATTAACTGGACATCTTGTTGTTGTAAGCTGTAGTATACTAATACTGTAGTTCTTTCTGTTTTGTACAGGACATGGAGCTGCTTCCTGATGGGGATTTGACTGTGATCGGAGACAGAGGAGCAACCCTCAGTGGCGGACAGAAAGCTAGAGTCAACCTGGCTAGGTATCCCAACCTGTTAACACTTGAAAAATCAACCATTTTTCACCTTTATTATACAAATTCGGCAATTTAATAAAACCCCATTTCTTACTTTAACTGATACATTGTTCTGAACAAAATAAGATTAAAAATGATATAATGTATATAAAGCATAGTATGTGCTTTCAGAAGACTGCATCATGGACATGCTGAGGATATAGTTAAACAATGACATTTTGTAATGTGAAAAATATATGAAATGGAAAAAAATAAATAATTTCAAAATAGCAAACTAGCATATATTTGCTAATGCAAAGGAATATTTAAGAGCTGTTTTATTAGTTTATTAGTAACATATCTGTTACTGTCTGTGGGTTTTAGGGCTGTGTATCAGGATGCTGATATTTACCTTTTGGATGATCCATTGAGCGCAGTGGATGCAGAAGTGGGTAGACACCTGTTTGAACAGTAAGTCCATACTCTTCATTGATCCTGTTGTGTTTTACTGTTGCTATTCATAAGGTTCTTTTTCGGTACATTGAAAGCTTTTAGTTTTCAGGGACAGTCAAGCTCTGCAACAGGCATATACACATATATATAT